>NC_135332.1:160796615-161099019 GCF_023851605.1 Tamandua tetradactyla
GACTGAGCCGCAGACGAATCGCTGGCAGCAGGCACTCCAGCTCAGCAGCGGCTCAGGACCGAAAGCGAAAGGAGTGGAATATAAATATTAATTTAGGGTGGTTTTTTTTAAATGCCGAAATCAATCCTTAAGAAAAAGCATAGAGATATTCCTTCGGGACAGGATCAATATAGATCGGGCACGTTCTGCTCAGAATTCGTTCAGCAAGCTTTCCTGAGGAGTTCTCCATTCCCCCCAAGAAGCAAATCCTGAGATTCAAGTGCAAGTGGTGTCCTGGAAACACCCGTGGAGATGGGAACCTGGGGCGGGGAAGGGGAAAGGGGCCTCAGGGGTGTGCTGGCCCAGCTGGTGGTCAGAACCCTTCCTCAAAGTGGAAGGAGGAGCAAGGAAGCGGCTGGGGGATGTACCCACCAATCCCCCACTTGTCACTGTGCTGGCTGCTTCTGGGGACGTTCACTTTCTGGAGCTGCCACTTTGCCCTGCAGATCAAGAGCATTTCTGTAGGCAAAAGGGTGTCCTCAGTGAGAGAACCACCTGGCCCCTCCAGCGAGCAGCCTCCAAGAATGCAGGTGAGCGCCAGAGGTGACCAGGGCAGGGCACCGCAAGCATCTGAGACTCCTTTCAAGCCCCAAATCCTGCCATCCTTCCTACCCACTCCAGCCAACAAGCCAGGCAGAAGAGACTAAGATGGTAGGAAAACACATGACACTTTAGGTCCCTTTCCACCATCTAGAGAAAGAAAAAGCAGCATTTAAAATTGTAGATCCAGTATACCCAGGATGGCATTTTGCCACACCTATCCAAAACAAGGTGGCAAATTATCTTTCCGTCATTAACAGAGACCTCTGGTAAATAACTAATCTCATTCTGTGACCAGAGCAGTACTTAGCAGCACTTGCGCAGAAATCCTCCCCATGGAAAGATTTGGATATGTTTTAAAGCATTTCAGATTTCTAGGAGATATGTGAGCCGCCATGGTGGCACATAATGAAATTGGTCTCACGACGTTCCCTTAAAACAACCGCTTCCTTCGAGGAGGTAAGCAGTAATGTAAAACATGTTGTTTTCTGCTGTGAAGTTTTAAAGAACTGCGTTAACCACAATAATAGTGAGGCTTTTCCCTTCGTTAATATTCTAGTTAAATACACACCAGTGACAAGCTATCCCGCCTTATGATGTCCTGGGACAACATTTTAAAAGTTTTACATTGTTCCTTCGATTGTGTGTTGATCATGAAAAAATAAAGAAAACGTTTTTGTTGCTAAGGAACATGAAAAGAGAAATTTTTAAAGATTCTTCTATTTATTATACATATCTATTTATTTAAAATATTAACAAGGGGGTTCCCTGTAAAGGACCCATTTGATATAAGCTTAAGGACAAGGTCCCAGGTTGGAAGTGAAAGGGTAAAAAGTGAAACAAGACTGTCCTCCAAGCTCTTGTATTCAAAAACAGCCTTTTCTATCTCTTCATCTCCCATTTCTCTACCTACTCCAGCCCAAACCTACCAAGCTGATGTCGAAATAAGAAATGCTGATAGGACAGGGAGGCCCAAAAAATAAATGTTGTTTAAGAGATGGTAGCCAATGTTGAGTAGTCTAGAGGAAGAGAGAGACTTGGAAGGGAATATGGCATTCGACCCTTCTTTGTGCCATTAGACATATCTGTCTAATTTAGGGTTTCTAAACTACAGTTTGTACATGTAAAGAAATCCCCAGTGAAGAAATGCATTTCAATAGGTTCAGCCATTTGTATCCTTTTTTCACCAATTTGATTGAATCGTTTCCAACTTCGGATAAAGAACCCTCTGCTCCCCTTTAAAGCTTTGAATTTGTACACTGCATTGAGGATTGTTTTTTCGGCTTTGGTTTTCCTACTGTGAAGGCCAAGAATGCAACAGGAAATGATCAGCCTTATGAGGGTCTGCCTTTCCTGCCCAAGCCTAGAAGGAGACAGTAAATATTGTCCCTGCACTAGGTTTCTGTTTGAAGCGGGAGAGTAGGCACCACTCCTTACTTCATCTTCCTCACCAAAGCCATTCAGAGTGCCCTGCCGCTGCCAGCACGCCACACATGGAGCTCTTTCTCCTGAGTCAATGACTTCCTCCACTTCAGAATCAAAGTCTTGGATTAGAGTTAATATATTAAATCATTCATTTCATTTGTACAGGCAACACATTTGTATTGGGCGCCCCCTATAGGCCAGGCATAGTTCTTGGCATGAACAAGACAAAAGACTGCCAGCTAGGAACTCAGATCCTCCAGGATCAGCAGCTCTGTTAGACAACCTCACTGAGGTTGGTTCTAATTTCATATTGGAGGAAAGGGGAGTCCTGAAAACTTACCAGCTCTCTCCTAGCTGCCCCGAGGCCACCCTGCACTGCCTCTGGTCCAGGTCTGCCTCTCCCAGTCGGGTCTCTCTTTTTTGGCCCTTGCCATTTACTTATTCTGGGGTCCAACACTGGTTGTCCCAAGGCCCAGGGGAATCACTGCTCGCCAAGGGACCCTCCCTCGGGAACGAGCAAACTAAACACAAGCCCCCCAAATCTTTCCCACAACAACTGTCTATTGAGTTTAAAAGATATTTCAAAGTTAGGCAGACCTAGATTCAAATGGGAACCCTGACACTTTCTGCTGTGTCCCCTAGGGGCAAGTTATTTAACTTCACTGGGTTTACTTTCCTCTTATTTAAAAAGGGGACAATGAGACCAACCTTAAAAGTTTAATATGAGAATTAAAGAAGGTTTAGTTTGCCAGGCTGCTATTTCAAAAACACACAATGGATTGGCTTAAACAATGGGAATTTACTGGCTCACTGTTTTGAGGCTAGAAGTCCAAAATGAGGTGTCTGCAAGGCGAGGCTTTCTCCCCAGTCTGTAACATCTTGGTCCTGGCTAACAGCAATGCTGTGGGTCCCCCAGGCATTCTATCTCTGCTTGGGGAAACCCAACCGTGTCCACTCTTTTCTTTTCCAGGTTCAATTATCTTCCGACTTTTGGCTCCTCCCAGCGGCTTTCTCTCACTCTGACTTGGTTTCTTTCTCTTTATAAAGAAACCTCCAATCATCTGGTGCAGCCTCATCAAGTTGGACTACACCTTAACCACTAGCAGCATCTTCAAGAGGTCCTATTTACATTCAGTTCATACCCACAGGGATGCAGATTAAGAACATGTCTAAATCAGGGTACCTAACTCAATCCTAACCCAACCCAAGAACATGTATCATTGTTCCTGCCACTTAGAATTCTTTCAGTTAGTAATGCTACTTTTAACGAGTAAATTAAACAAAGACACCTAAAGATCGGTTTGCATGTATTGACTGGTCCCTCATCTCAGAACAAATTATCACCAGAATATTATAGAAGACATCTTTGGGTAATAAATGTCCAGCTTTCAACACAGGAGCTGGCCACTGAGGACATTAATTCTCTTGTTATTTTAACAAATATTCATTGTCATGTGTAAGCCATTGTGACTTGGATAGAATTCGTAAAATATAGATTTACAAAGCATATATCATGTGCCAGGCCCCATGTAAGCACATTGCATCCATCATCTCACTTAAATCACATAAGTGATGATTATCTTTATAAAACAGACTGAGAGAGCAGGGAACTCACCCAAGGCCAGTTCATTGGCTGGCATTGGCCCAGCCAGAGTTTGAGTGCAGAGCTGCCTGACTTCCTGGCAAAAGGGTTAGGCTTACCATGGTGAAACTGCAGATTTGTGTGCCTTAGCTCGTGATCTCAACAAACTCAATCTAAGAAAATAGTTATTGAGAGATGTCCTATTGGTTGCGTAAGTCCATGGGTTTCAATTTGAAGGAAACTGAACTGAATTGAAAGAAATGTTTCATTCTATAAGAAGGAACCCTTATTTAAAATGGAAAGGTAACAGTTTTAGACTTCTTTAGAACACATCTCTCTCTAGGACTTTTATTTATGATATAGGTAAGGGTAGAAAGAGCTAGTAGATAATTTATCTGCTGATAGAAATGATATCAAGCTGGGATTCAATAAACCACCAATCTATGTTATGGCATTTTGCAGCAGCTATTAGCAGAAGACATTTTCTCTTTTGCGGGCTGCACACTAGATGTGAATCAACATTACTTAGACTCAAGGCTGTCCTTTGAAGAGAAAATAGGATAGTGAGGCACCACAAAGCCATTTCACATTGTCAAAGCCCACATCTGTTTCCCATTAAGAAGCAGACCAGGCAAGTAACAAAAGGTCGAGTTGCTCTCTTAGTGGATGGTATCTTCCTTAGCCTCCAGAAAGCTCCCCTCTACCTTGATCCTGTGTGATCTCTTCAACTCGAACCCCACCCCTTGCCACAGCCTAAGCAGTCCCACTTTCTGGAAGTTATACCTACCATTTGCCATTACCCTAGGTATTACACTCCAATCTTCTCCTCGGTTCTCTTTCAGATTTCCTCCTGCTTCTACAGCAACTCCCTGGCATCAACTCCTTCCTAATTCATGGTCTCTGTTTATACTTTTTTGGTAGTTCACTGGCCTTTCCTTGCAAAACTCCTGCATGGTTGGCCTCCCACTGTGTTCTAAGACACCAACACTGTCTCAGGCCTCAATCTCAACCCCACCCTGGGTCATCTCTTCAGCTGAAGTAAAGTAAAGATGAAAAATGTTTAAAGGAACTGGGATTTTCTACCTGGAGATAAGGTTAAAGGAGAACAGACCAAACGTCTTTAGATAACCAAAAGACTGCCATATATGGAAGATATTCTAGATTTATTCTTTGGCTTCAGACAGGCAATTAGAGCAAATGGGAAAGCTGTCTTCTGCTTAATCTTAAGAACTCCTAACAATTATGGTTGGCCAACAGTGAAATACACTGTACCTATAAGTAGTGATTTCTTATAATTGAAGATATTCAAACAAAACCTTTTGATTACTTCTTAGGAATGTTGTAGAAGAGACTCATGAATCAAATAGGAGCTAGTCCAAGTTTAGCTAAGTCCCGTCAACCTTTGTAATACTGTGATTTGAGATACTGAAAGTATTTTTCTCAGCCAACCAAACAAAAATATAACTCTCAATAAAATCTCTTATTGTTGCATCACTACTTAAATTATCTCTTTATTCTTTTTTGCTGTTGTTTGAAATTGGTCAGAAAACTAATTAGCCCCACATATTTCTAAGATAAATGCTGTAGTGAAAGCATTTGGCGCTTTCAGTGATAGACTCAAGAAAGATAGGTCATGGGGGTCCCACAGGGAATTGCAGTTAGACTCTCAGGAGAAAGAAAATTCTCAAGTATCAAAAACGGATTACTGGCTGTTGTAGAATAACAGGGTTTGTTTGCCGTTTCCCACCTCCAAGTGGAAAAAGTTGGGGGGTTCAAGTTACAATCATTTAAAATGTTAAAACTATCTTTGCAGCACATAATCTGAGGCTATATTCAGAAACCAAATGAAATTCCATGGAAACCACTTACATCTCTCAACAGATTGGGAGGTCTCTCTTAAATTCCATGCGTATGGAATTTAGAACACAGGTAAAGACACTTCTCTTTAGTTACTCATCCAACTTTACTGCCTCAACCCCAACTAAAACAAAAAGGCAGCCTCGTGGCATTATAACACCTGAGCCTTTAATATCCTTAAAATGGCTGCTCAAGCTGTGAGCTGTGATATTTCATGGCAAGGACTTTTATTACTACAAAGTACTTCTTTAAAGAGCAACCCCATTGCCATTTGGTAGAATAATACACAGCCATTAAACATTATGTTCATAAAGATTTTGCAGTAATGTGGAAAATATTACTGTTATTTTTCATCAAGTGGAAGTTTACCAGTGAACAAAAGCCATGCATGAAAGAGTGTAGACTTCCTGTCAGGGTGTCAACCATCTCCTCTTTCTAAATGTGTAACATGATGTATAAAATTTTTCAAAAAGGGAAATGAAGAAGACATAGCTGGTTCAAAAACAAGATACTTTTCTGGAGTAGAAATGGGGCAGAAGTGTAAGTTGGAAGACGGGACTGAAATACTGGGACTGCTGGGCTCTGGGACAAAAGTGGCAGCAACAGGTGGGAGTTTGTCTCCCTCAGGTTAAAGGGAGATGGGGTCTTATGCCAGGCTCAGCTCTTGAAGTCAGGGGCTAAACTGACTTCTCTCAGCCTCTTCATTCCAAGAGGCACAAAAATAAAAATAGCCCAGGCTAATCTCTGTCTGGGGCTAGTTTATCTCTGTAGATGCAAAGCCTCAGGGCTGGAACTGGGCACTGAGTCAAGCTTCTGTCTCTCTGATGAATCAGCAATATCTTCAATGCCATCCTGAGGCCAGAATCCCTACAACTGCCTTAATCAGACCTGGCTCTGGTCTGCGGACTCAGAGAGATGGGGGAAAGAAACTGCGAAACCACCAGACAAAAAAGACAGAGTAATACAAACACATTACAATCTTCAACTCAAAATAAGTACAGAAATCACAATTTCATAATGTATGAGGAAATATAATGCCACAAAAGACAGCCAATAAATAAATAATTTGAACACAATTACACTACTAATAAAATGACATTATGGAAACATCAAAGCCTTTAAAATGAAGTACAGGAAAAAAAGGTTAAAAGAAGGCATCATGTCCATTGAAAAAGAATACAGAATTTTTAAGCAGGCAGAAATTTAACAAGAACAAGAGGCTAAAAAAAGAACCAATTAAGTTTGAAAAATAAAAACTCATGGTCATTGAAATAAAAATTCAGTGAAAGAATAAATTCTAGACTGTTCCTAGTTAAAGAGAGAATTCACTAATTAGAAGACAGTCCTGAGAAAGTCACCGATAATATGACACCGAGAGACAAAAGGATTAAAAAAAAAAGAAGAAGAAGAAGAAAAATAGATAAGAAACATGCAAAGAAAGTAGTGAAGGGCTGCAATATTTGCCTAACAGCAATCCATAAAATAGAGAATGGAAAGCCTGGCAAAGATGTAATATTTGAAATTATATTTAGTGAGAATTTCATCATAAAAAAGAGATGAAATAATGTCTTCTCAGACCAATAATGTCTTCTGATATATAAAAATAATTCATACCTGGACATAATGGATTAAGAGACAACCTGAAAAAGGACCAGAGAGAAGGCAGAGATTACACGAGTGAGAAAGAGCTATAGTGGTTGGACTTCTGAGCTACAGCTGTAGATGGCAAAAGATAGTGCACTAGAACCCACAAAGTGCTAAGGGAAAGTAACTACCATTCTAGAATTTTATACACAATTAAACTCTTATCAAATGTGATGGCAAAATAAATATTTTCCTAGTCCTAAAAGGCCAAGGTGTTTTCTATCACAGACACTCTCTAAAAGAACTATTAAAAAATGCATTTGAACAAAAAGAAAGATGAGCCCATAGAGGGGAAATGAGATAAAAGAAAATCCTGAGTGCCCACAAAAAGATCTGTTCTTGTCAGCTAGTGAAGTTAACGACTGGCTGTGAAAAATAATTACTGTGTTTTATATTTTAAAAGGGTAAAACTAAAACTCTAAGCAACTGTAACAGGAACATGTGATGTTCAATGAATGAAGTGTGCTAGGACTCAAGAAAGAGGACAGAAATACTAAAGATCTGTTGACTCATTAAATTACGTATGTATGGAAAAAAGACTAGAATGAAATGCAATTTAATGTTAAAAATGATTGCCTAGAGAAATGATATGGTGAGCATTTTGTTTTCTTTCCTTCTTATTGTCCTCTGTGTTAAATTTTCTAAAACAATTACATACTTTCTTAATGAAGAAACAAATTAATCCCCTGTATAAATCACCTCACATTACCTCTTGTCTTCCTCTAAGACTAAAGGGATATTCATTTCACAGAAGCAGAAATGACAGCGTTGGCAATACTAGCACCAGGAGGTTAAACGGCATCCAGAACTTTCTCAAGATAATCCCATCATTTTTGCATTTCTGTGGTAGACTGGTATTGTAGAAATTTGCTAAACCTCATGGAATATTATGCATCATTTTAACTCCAAGAATGTACACAGAAAAACCTCACTATTTCAAAATAACTGTCACCTGGGTAGATGGAAAAACCTGAGTAGATGGAAAAATTGTTACTTTTTTTTAAAAAAAGACGTTCAAGTACATTTCTAACATAAATTAGCAAATAGCAAGCTGTTGCCAAGAGATGGCACTACCAGTCCTGACGAGTGAATACAATGGGTGGCTTCTCTGATGAGCGTTTTTACACCATGCAAAAATAAATACTTGGTATATATCAGGTGGTTATAAGTGCCTAAAGGGAAATAAAGCAAGGTATTGAGATTGTATATTAGGTGATCTGGTTGGCAGGGGAGTCATTGGGGAGGGACATAATCAGACCTAATTTATCAGCTCTGGCTGTTTGCTGGGAACAGACTCTGCTGGGACAAGGGCGGAAGCAGAGAGAACAGCTTGGGGATGCTGCATTAGTCCAGGAGTAAATGACGGTGGCGTAGACACCAGTGACAAGGTGGTTGGATTCTGGGTATCTCATAAAAATAAAGGCAAGGGGATTTGCTGATGATTTCCTAGGGGCTGGGAGAAGTGACCTATTTCCACACAAGTTATTTGTACAGACGATGACACCCCCAGGAGCTGAGGGTCACACCACCCTCCTAGCCACAGCGCCAGGCACAACACTCCCCTTTTATGAATTCTGAACCTCAGGGTCCCTCACCTCTCTGAGATCCAGAGACAAGCTTGGAATAAAAGGTTTGAAGAAGAGCAAGCTTTGATTTAGGAATGGCGAATGTAGAGGCAAGCACTGAAAGCTGTCCCTGTCTCTTCAGTTGATTCTATTTCGAACCCAGAGAGCTTCGGAAGGGGACTCTGGTGTCTGTTCACTGCATAATCTCCTCCTTTCTTCAGTTCCCACCCCTGCATAATAATCAAATATTTGCCAAGGGGAAGAAGAGAATGGTGCAATAAATACAATATACTCTTTGAAAACATTACTCTTCGCTATGCTTTTCTGAAGGACTCTATTGCATACATTTGTCCTACCAAGTCTATTCAAAGTCAGTAATTACTCTGGCAATAGACATGTGTATATATGTAATACATATATATATTTTTTAATCTGGCTCCAGTCCTATCTGGTTTGAGCCTCACAGTTTATTTTTTCCTTAGTAAAAACACTGTTAACTGAAAAAAAAAAGGGGGGGAGGAATCTTTTACCCCCAACCCTCAAGCCAGAATGCAACACTTTGAACCAAAGTTTCATTCTGAAGAAGAAAAAAAAAAAAACTATAGCACCTTGTTGCAGCTTTCATTTGAAAGTATGTTCAAAAATGGAATATCTAGCCAACCAATCTAATATTTCAGGAGAAAAAAATAAAATAAAATACAAAGAGCCATTCTAGATAAGGGGGTGGAGAGAGCACTTACTGCAGGGTGCTGGCAGGCTGCCCTTCTGTGCACATTTTTACATTTTTAAACAGTACTTACCCAATGCTCCCCTTAATCCCATTAAATGAAAAGTTTCTCTAATTTTAAAATTAAATTTCCTGTATTTCCTGATAGGATTCCAAGCTATTCTCCTTTGCTCCTTCTGAGTCCCATGGTATTGCTATAAAAAGAGGGGCATTAGCCTTCTGGACAAATTCCAGTTGGTGTAACTGCCCTCAGCCTCGCTTCCCCCCCTGGGGTTTTCCACTGGGCACAGTTTCCTTATTTAGGACAGGAAATAGCCTTAAGGCTCCGTGCGCCTGGCTGTGACCTTTCCCCTGCCACATGGGGGCGCACTTCAGTCATGGACGCTTTTCAATAATCTAGGCCCTGTATTACAAACTTCTTTAATTGCTCACTCCAACCATGAATAGATTTTGAGCACCCAACTTCTACATGCATACATTTCTCTACCAGTGTACATTTCTTTACCCTTGTACCAGTATAAAAATCAGTCGCCTAATTTTATAAAATGTAACAAATACAGAATTTAATATAAATAAGAAATCTTGTTGTAACATTTTATTTTTATTAATGGAACAAAATAATTAAATTACTTTTAATATTTTAGTGCAAGCTAAGAACTGAATATCTGGCATTTTTTTTGAAAATTTTGATGCTTCAGGCTATTCAATGACATGCTTTTCAGCTCTGTTTATTTGGCTACTTAGTTTTACTGACATTCAGGGATAAAAAGGATAATTCTCACAAATACATACATCCAACTAGAAGAACCACATCATTGGCTGCACTTAAATCGTCATGTTTATTTGTTAAGTGTTAATTATGCAAGGTCTTGGTTGAAATTCAGCTAGTAAGTTTCCATCTTCCCTTATGCCACTAATTTTTTTCTTGCAAACTAATTGGAAGATGCTGTGTTTTTATATTTTTCACAAATGGGTTTAAAACCCATTGAAATTCTCAACTTTCAAGCAGGTTAGAAAATTCCATTTCCACTTCTTTAATGTGCAGATATGAAAAGGTTTTGTAGACAAAACAGGCTATCATTTTTGGCAACAAAAGCACATAATGTATGATCTAATTTCTCAACCCTATCTTCAAAATGCTTTCCCCATAACAAAAATTTCTTTTGATAAACAGTTAGCTCTTATTTTTTTTCAAAACCTCACATTTATCCGAGGAAACACATTAACCATATTTTTCAAAAATATGTTAGGTAGCATTAAAGTGGGAGCCATTAATTGACATTAGTTTGGAACACTTGGGATTTGCAAAAAATTAAAATTAAAAACTGAGCAATGTATCTTTAAGTTTAACAACTTTTTCAAGAAATCTGTAATAATATTGAAACTGTGCAGTACAAAATCTGGATACACCATCTCAATACAAAATGTTCAATTTCTGTGGTGTATAGGTCCTTTTTTAATAAATGTGATAGATATGTGTGAATATATAGATGAGCATATACATAAAATTTTGTAAAATTAAAATGCATTATGTGGCAAAACACTGAAAACAAATAAAGGGCACCATTGTCAACTGCCTGCATTGAGGATTTCCCACTCCTCCTGGGGACACCGTGACTGCCATGTTGGATCTATGAAGTACAACCATATGACCTAAGCATGCAGTGTCAATCTACATATTAAGTTGAAGAATTACCTACTTTTTTCCTTATCTTTTTAGATAAATAAAAAGTAAACAGGGTGCACAGGTGGTTCAGTGGTAGAATGCTCGCCTTCCATGCAAGAGACCTAGGTTCGATTCCCGGATCATGCACCCCCCAAAAAAGGTAAATAGAATTTGAAATATTTTCTTCCCACACATCACTCTGGTATCCGTTAGTCTGAAGCATATCAGAACCTCTAAGGAAGAAAAACTCAGGTCATGATTTCAAACATTAGAATACCAAAAAATCACCGAGTTGTGTTCACAATACACACTGCTAGGTTAGAGCCCCTGAAAACTAACTCAGCAGACATGCAGGTACAACCCCAGGGTCTGCATTTTAACAATTGCCCCAGTGATTCTGATATGTGCTCTTTGGGCAAATTTTAAGAAAACACCAGCCCAATCTCTTGGGTTTAGGTTCAGGCTTTGCCATCAGCCCACCTTGTCACAGACTGAGAATACAGCAGCAGGTGCTGATTGACTGTTCATTAAGGACCAGGCACTATGCAAAGAGAGCGTGAGGCATTCATGCTCTCCCAAAGCCCAGATCAGGACCAGCCCCAAACAATTACATTTCACTGGATTCTTGTTTTTCTAAAAGTGTAAGCCAGTGTGATGACAACAATCAAATAATATTTTGTACATAAGTCTATAAAGTAACAATTGTTCAATAAAAATATGTCTCACCCCTCCATCCTTAGATGCAGCAGAGGGTCAGAGAAAGTGCCCATAGAAAACCTGGCTTCCAGTCACAGCTCTACCACGGACTAGCAAAGTGACCTTCAGCAAGCTTTTAAAACTTTTATGGCTCAGCTTCCCTAAATATAAATTGAAAGGGTTGAATTAGATTATTTGTACAGTTTCATCCAACTCAAACATCCTATGATTCTGCCTGCACCTGGGAAATCAGTGTAAGTCTTTCCTCATATCAAAAACAAGATGCATTTTCAATTAATCAAAAAGATAAATATCTTCAGTTGAACTTTGTACTCCTATTTCATTCACTCAATTAAAGTTCATCTAATTGATACAAAGTGAACCAGGCCAGTGGTGCAGGTCTAACTTATTTCAATAGTACTTCTATTCCAGAGACCAGCCGTGTCTCAACGAAATCCAAGTGGGATAAAGGGAAAAGTGAAAACAAGTCAAGGCCATTCTAATTCCCCAGCTGTCATGGTTAGGGAAATGTGTAAACTTGGCCAAGTGGTGGTACCTGTTTATCTGATTGGGCAAGTGCTGGCCTGTCTGTTGCAATGAGGACATTTCATAGGATTAGATCATGATCACGTCAGCTACATCCACAGCTGATTCCATTTGTAATCAGCCAAAGGGGAGTGTCTTCTACAATGAGTGATGCTTAATCTAATCACAGGAAGCCTTTTAAGGGGGACTCAGAGGAGACAGGTTCCATTCCTGCTTCAGCTGGTGAGCCTCTCCTGTGGAGTTCATCCAGACCATCCATCAGAGTCATCAGCTTCATAGCCTACCCTGTGGATTTTGGACTCTGCGTTCCTGTGGTCACGTGAGACACTTTTATAAATAGTATATTTGCAAGTGTTCCCTGTTGATTCTGTTTCTCTAGAGACCCTAACTAATGCATCTTGGTACCAGGAGTGGGGTGCTGCTGCCATTTGCAAATACCAGATATGTTGGAACGGTGTTTTGGATGGCTAAGGGAAAATTTTGGAGGAAGTGAAAGAGGATGATGGAGAAGTCCTGGAGTGCTTGAAGAAACTGTTGTTGTAAATGGAACCAGTGCCGATCTTGACAGAGGACGCAAAAGGGAGAGATTGGAGTTTGCAGAGTGAGAACCATGGAAACTCGGGTCTGAAGCCAAGAAACCTTGGCCAGGAGAGTGGGCCCACCCATATACATGGACAGGGTGAGTTTACCCTGAAGGGCGAGAATGAGTCTCCCCTCTCATTGCAGTGGAAGAGTTGTGCAGCCTCAGGCCTTGGAAAATGTGTAGCACGCTCCTTGGGGGACTGGGAGAGCCTGGCTGCCACCACATGGAGGGGTTTAGCATGTGCCCCAGAAATGGCAGAGAGCCCAGGGGTGGCCCTGATGCCTGGAGAGAGTGGAGCCGAGAGGTGGTCTCCTTGATGTTCCCCGAGGTTGATTTGGAAAGAGGTGGGCCACTGCATAGGCCCTTGGAAGGGGTGGGACTGCCACTTTCTAAAGCCGAAGGATAGATGATTTTCAGACTTTGAAATCCCACGGCGCTTGCCCTGCAGGTTTTACATCTGTGTTTCTTCCAATTTCTCCCTATGGAAATGAAAATCTGTATCCTGTGAATATCCTCCTTTGCATATTGGCACCAGACTTGTTTTGAGATTCACAGGTCCACAGCAAGAAGAGAATTTTTTGCACCTGTTTAAGGTGATGCTTCTAGTTGCCAAGTTGACAAGGGGTGGACATATGGTAGTTAGATTCAGTTGTCAACTTGGCCAGGTGAACGTACCTAGTTTTGTTGCTGCAGACCAGAGCCAATGGTACGTGAACCTCATCTGTTGCTCATTACATCTGCAGTCAGCTAGGAGGCGTGCCTGCTGCAATGAATGACTTAATTGGCTGGTGCTTAAATGAGAGAACACAACATAGCACAGCCAAGCAGCTCGGCGTTCCTCATCTCAGCACTCACAGCTCAGCCCAGGCCTTTGGAGATGCAGAAAGAAGTCACCCCGGGGAAAGTTGTTGGAACCCAGGGGCCTGGAGAGAAGGCCAGCAGAGACCATCCTGTGCCCTCCCATGTAAGAAAGAACCTCAGTGGAAAGTTAGGTGCCTTTCCTCTGAAGAACTAACAGAATAAATCCCCTTTTATTAAAAGCCAATCCGTCTCTGGTATGTTGCATTCCGGCAGCTAGCAAACTAGAACACCAGCCAAAGGCATATGTAATTTGTACTGAGTCTACCCCACACCAAAATAGATGAACTTTATCAGTTCCATGGGGCAGAGGAAATTACCCAAACTGGTTGTGGAACATCCTATAGGGAAAGCCATATCACCCATTAGGTTCGTTTTTAATAAAAAATAATGTCTTAACTTTAGGCTTATTTTTACTATATCTTAAAAGCAAATACGCGTTTTAACCTTTCTGTTATTATTCATAAGATAATATAAAACTCTCCAAATAATGAGGGTTCATCAGCCAGTCTCTGCATTTACAAATGGCAGCCCTGAGAAAAAAAGGTAAAGAAATTTGTCTCCAAACCCCCTCCATTTTTCACCAGACTCTAGCAATAATAATTTTAATAATAAATATAACGTCTTATTAGTACTTTTAATTATATGAGGTACTTCCATTATGTATATATCAGTACATTTGGTCCTCACAAACGCTCTGTGGGTTAAATAGGCAAAATATTATCTTCATTTCACAGATGAGAAAACTAAGTTGCAGAGAAAAAGGCATGTGACTTATCTAAAGTGTATAGCAAAAAGCAACAAACTGTGACTTGTACAGCGTCCCTGGCTTCAAGACTCAGTGGGGTGGAGTGATTGTGGGGCCTCTTGCTGATGAGAGCACCACCTGCCCCCAGCAGCATTTCTCCTGGATATAAAACTTTGCCACCACATTCACACTCACAACATCATTCAAATCCCAGTTCAATGTAAGTCAGCAGTTATTGAGTGCCAACAATCTATAAAGTGGTAGGCCTACATAATATCAAAAGTCAAATGGCTAAAGAGTAAAACCCTTGATCAACTACAGCCAGCAAGGTTGTTTAATAATATTGCAGGAAGCACCAAGGAATTTGAGTTTCCATCCAATAAGTATAAGCCATTATTAGCTTGGATCTGGTTTAGATGTTAATGCATCCTCCCAAATTAGGGGGCAAAATAAGATTCCTTCCCAAAGCTGTAGCTTGGTCAAAGCTATAACAAATAACATAGAGGCAATAGGCAGGGAGCCCACAGAGAAAGTTAGTAAACTGCAGGGTCTCAAAGCAGAGGCTACTGCTAGAAATGCAATAGTGGTGGCAGTTTGCAGAGAACATTGCAAACTTTAAATAAAGGAGGAGCCTCCTTTAAATAGAATTGATATGATAACGCTCCTTTACTAAAAACATCAACTTTGAGCAACAGTGGTCCAAGAGACTGAGAATTCACTGCCAATAATAACAAAGATCCTAATACAAAAAGCAAGCCAGATTCAAATATCATAGATGTATAGAAGAGGGTCTGTAGAATTTGGATTACAAAGAAGAAAAATCTAGGCTTGGAACAGGAAGACCCAATTCTCAGGAGAATTTTCTATGGGCTAAGTGCTGTCACCAGATTCAAAAAGAGAAAGGACTGGAAATCATATCAAGCCCTCACTGTAATTGTTGTATACAAGAATGTCTGAGTTAATGATACAGTAAACTGGATACAGTTCCCCAATTACATCATATGGTTCATTCTGTCTCAATTTACTCTTTAGATGCCCTTATGAGGCTTTGTATTAAGGAAGCCTTCCAAATCTGGCCACTGTAGTTTAGAATCTAGAACTCAGAAAGACTTAAAACAGGCACGTTAAAAAAGAGGATATTAAAATAGCCAGTAAACACATGAAAAGATGCTCAACTTTGTCTGTCATCAGAAAAAAGTGCTAATTAAAAGCACAGTAAGATATCACAATACACTTACCAGAATAGCTAAAATGTTAAAGAAAAAAAAGGCCATATCAAGGGTCAGCAAGAAGGTGAAGCAACTGGAACACTCTTACATTGCTCATGGAAGTGTGAATTGGTGCAACCATTTTGGAGAATGTTAGATAATACCTACTGAACATTTACTAGTATATATGAGTGAAACATACATATGGCCTCTATTCCAGCAACTCTCTTGTGGCTATAACCCTAGAGAAGAGTGTTTATGTCCACCAAAACACATGTGCAAGGATATTCATAGCAGCTTTATTTGTAAGAGCCAAAACTTAGAAGCCATTCAAATATCTGTAAAAAGTAGAAAATGTAAATAAATTGTGATATCCTCACACATGGAATATCACTCGACAATAAAAAGGAATGAATTCCACCAATAAATGGAGAAATCTCACAAACATAATGTTGAGTGGAAAAAAAAGTCACACACAAAAGAGTACACTGTATAATACTATTTTATGAAGTTCAAAATGAGCAAAATTGGGTGCGCAGGTGGTTCAGTGGTAGAATATTTGCCTTCCATGTGGGAGACCCGGGTTTGATTCCCGGACTGTGCACCCCCCCCAAAAAAAGAAAAAAAGAAAAAATTAATCTATGGCAATAAAAGTCAAAATCGTTGACATTCATGATAGGGCTAGGGAGGAATATCAACCAGGAAGAGACCCAAAGGAGACTTCTGGGCTGTGAAATATGTTCTGAATATTTTGTTTTGGGTGATGGTTTTACAGATAGATTAGGTAGATAATAAATGACAATGATGATAGTAGATACATATGTATATATATGCATAATAAAAAATCAAACTATACATTCAAAATGTGTGCCCCCTTCAGTATATGTTATACCTCACTTTAAACAAAAGCAATATGGCACCCAAGATGTACAAAACCACAGGAGAGCATCCTTCACAAAATTCTCCCTGTTTTATCAGGTTCTAGCTATCCCTGTCCTCAATCTAATCATGTGGCTAGAACAGGAGATGAATTCACTGTTGGACTATATTGGACTGTGATATGTAAACAAAAGACTACAGAAGAGAGAGCAAGTCATCCTCACTGCCGACACAGGAAAGGCTTTAGGGGAGGTGATAGTTCAGTGAAGTCCTGTATACATAGGATTTAACCAGCAGAGAAGGCAGGAGCCATTCCAGGCAGTGAGCACAGCAAAGAATTAGAGGTAAAATGTACATGGCTTCCTCAGATGAAAGTAAAGGGATACAGTTTGATGTGACTGGAGGATGGGATGTGAGGCCAATCAGACAGATATAGCAAGGAGAAAACATGGATTACAGACAGACATGAGGAGTCTTGAATGCCATGTTTAGGTATCTTGAACTTGGAACATGCAGCTAGGAGTTGGTTTATGGAAAGAAAATGAAGTGAAGGCAGAGAAGAAACATAGATAAGTCTGGAAAAGGAAGTACGTACTTGGGCTCCAAAGCAACCCATTCAAACTGGAAAAGGTCTCCCATTTCCAAGGTCAAACAGGATTGCCCTGAAGTGGGTCAGCGTCCTTACTGCTTCCCAAGGAGAGACACTGAACCCATCCCAGTTTAGTTGCCTGGGAACATTGTCTGGCTCTAAGAGTAATAACTTTGACCCAAAGAAATGACACCATCAAAGAAAAAATAACCTTTTTTTTTTTTTTTAACATCAGACCTGGCTGAAGACCCCAAACCCCAGTGTACTCATTAACAAAATCTTTGTAGAGAAAAATAAACAAAAATTCTTTTACTGATTTAGCCCAAATGCTGCTCTGAAGCTAGGACTTGTTTACACAAAGTAGAAAAGCCTTAGCTGCTAAAATGCATTTGAGCAATTTCTCTTTTTCAAAATGTCCCATATTCAGAGCTGTAGTACATAATAACTAGCATGCCCTTTTCTACATACTTTATTAAAAATTTTCAAAGGTAGCAATTTTCTAACATTGACTAATAGGCTTTCTTCATAGAGAAAAGAAAGCTGTGAACTTCTAGCTTGAATAAACCTTTGAAAATTATTTAGTGTTATCTTTGGTAACAAAGTTACAGTAGTAATTTGTTATCATGTCGCCCCTTTCATTATCAGCATCGTTAGAGCCTACGATATTGCCTTGGCATAATTTGTGTTCATTTATGAAACAAACAGTTTCACGTGAAATATGTGTTGAAAGTGTTCACTAAGAAAATAGATGACATGAAACTAAGACCTCAAGAGTTTAAGTGACCAATCCAAGATCACAGAGCTAGTGAGAGAAAGAGCTGGGACTTGACCCCAGGTTTCTGACTACTATCCCAACATTCATTCCATCCTAGCAGCATTCCAGAGGCAGCATACTCACACTGGTGTCAGTGGGCATAGGGCTAATGCTAGCTAACACTGCCTGAGATGGGATTATAAACCATAAACTTTATCTTTAGCCTCTGCACTGGTAATCTGCAAAGACACAGGTAAATCAGTCCATTATATCTCCTTCCCCACTCAGCAGGGCATCTGATACATCGTGAGTGCAAAGTGGAGCCAGAGACATGTATTGGGGCAACTATAGAGCTGAGGTTTCATCTCTCTTCTCCTCACCTGTTAGAAGTTCTTACCTTCTTTCCTTTTAGTGTAGTAATACTTTACTCTCCTGTGCTCCTGCCTCATCCTATGACTAGCTCTGTTAGAGCATAAATCACCTTATCACTACCTCTTCCCCAAAAGACAATTTCTTCCCCAAAGTGGTTTTTTAAAAACCTCTAACTTACCACATTTCTCTTTTCCAGCCTCTCCTTTTTTCTCAATTACCATCCTCCAGTTAAGAAAAACAATTCCCGTTATCCACAGCACTTGAGTTTACATGCCATGGGATTCTAATTTATTTTCTCTTTAGAAAGCATGTAGCGCAAAGAAAAACACAGCTCAAGCACCCAGAACCTCTAACTCAGCAGAGAAAAAAGGAAAGGGGGCAGGAAAGAGAGTTAAGAAAGAGAGGAGAGGGAGAGAGCAAGAGAGAAGAGAGCAGCTAGGAAAAAAACAATACTGCTCAATTTCACCCTGTGTTCATCCTATGCACAAATACACAAGTCTTCACATTGCACTACAGAAACACTCACACCAAGGACATTAGTGAATAATGCACATTTTACTGTAGAATTCATTGGGGACCGGGACGGAGGTTGGTTTACATTATCTCCTTGACAGCACACAACGTCACACATTGAATATGCCTCCTTCCCCAAGTCTCACTGGACAACCACCCTGCACATGTCTTCTCTGTTCCTAGAGCACCACATGCAAGTCCTACATGTGTTTTCTATGTTTTAGAGCAATGCGGCTTTGTCAAAAGCTTTTTAGATTTGTACACCGTCCTACACAAAAAAAAACTTAGAAAACAAAGAGTCCTCCAGTATCAAAATCCACCCTCCCACAGGGAATTATAAATAGCATTTAATTTCCTGTTACTGGCAAACAGACAGACAATAGCTTAAGTAATCAGGGAAAGAGAAGAGGAACTGGGATTTTTAAGCACCTACTATGCACCAGCCAGCATGCTAAACTTTTCACGTCTTCCCCTACCACCACGCTAAAGATTCTTACACTTTGTGAAATCGAGCCAACAAAGGAACGACATTAGCCTTGTGCCCATTGCTCATTGTAGATGGAAATTCTACCTCCACCCCTTCTCTATGAGATAGGGAATATGCCTAAAACGAGAAAGCAAGTAGCACTAATTTAAAGAGGGGTGTTGACAATGATGGAGAGATTAGGAATGCACTAGGAGGTCCAGCCAAGTTGAGCCATCTTTTGCGGCTTCGAGATAATTCAGGACAGGCTTCCAATTAGATGTAAAATCTTAAACAGAAAAAAAATGGAAAGGAGTGGGAATCTGAGCAGAAAGGAGGTGCCGTTTCAAGATCTATCATTTTCCAAAGTTAAACAAGATTTTTTTGCTGTTGGCTTCAAATCACAACTAATTCCTTCCACTTAAAGAAATTCTATAATCTGCCTGTGACCATCCTCCACATTGACATTTGGTGTAGCCTGGGAAACACAGAGAAGGAAACACTGTAGTGTTGGCAGGGCGGGCTGGGAGCTGGGGGATTCTAGGGCCACAGATGGGATGACCTAATTTGCAAAAGGCTTTGGTGAATGGGAGTAAAAGACTGGTTTTCTGAAAGCTGGGACGGGAAGTTTCGCCATGGAGAGTAAAGGTTATTTTATCAGGAAATAAATCAGAGGCCTGTCCCATGACCACTTTTTTTCCAGGCACATCTTGGTGACGAGGAGGGTGTGTGTTCAGACCACAGGAATCTCAAGAACCACCCAGCCATCCCAGCAGCTCCCTGGGACACCAGGTCCAAAGCTGGCGGGAGCCCCAGACGACAGCATTCTGGATTTTTCGTTTTGTGCCTGAGTATGTGTGGTTTCATTCGTTTGCCTTTGCACTGGGTTGTTTGTTTGTTTGTTTGTTTTTATTGATTTGTTTGGACAGCCTCATTCGGAGGCTGGTGGTTCCCAGCCTTCTCTCGGTGTGAAGTGGCTGCCAAGAAGCCTAGTGTCTGTCTCACTGTGATTCGGCCCCGTGGGCCCACGGCCAGGCCTGAGGTGCCACCGGAGCTCCTGCCCGCCCCGGCCGGAGAGCAGCAGGGACGAGGCAGGGACGAGGCAGGACACTACCAACCAGTGTAGCAGTCCCAGGAGGAGAGGCGAGTGTCTGAGAGGGCGGCGACGACGTAAGGGAAATGAAAATACGCAGAGACAGGGGCTCGGCAACCTCCTTCAACACACACTTTTGAATAAAAATAACCCAAGTTTTTACAGCAAAGAGTGGGAGTCGACTTTTGGCCTCTGGTGGGAATCCGTGAAAGGACAAGGGGGAAGACTAGAATTGCGAAGGCAGTTGGCCACCTTCCCCAGCTGTGGCCTGGAGGTGTGTCCCACCTCAAAGCCTGAAATAAACTCCAACATCCCACCTTCGGAGAAGACGAAGTTATTTTTAAAAATCCAGGCTTTCACTTTGAAGCTATTTCAAAAGCCTAAGATATAATTTAGTTTCATGGAGGGAAAAAAAAAATGAGAAAGGAAAAGAAGTAAAAACACAAGTTATAAAAAACAAAAATAAAGTCCTAGAATTAAATTTTGCAACCGAAATATAGGCCTTTGGGTCCCTCGTCAATCACGGCTCTGTGTTGCTGTTTTGGTGACTAGCTTTCCGACTTTCTTTTGAATGGTATAATTTTCAGATTAAGATTTTAAAAGAAGTACAGACCCAAAGGGGGAAAAAATGGAAACTACTCCATCCAGCTGCTCCATACAACTGAGCGCGTGTACACACGATGGGTCCACAGGAACATTCCTGAAAATTTTCCACTGCGACGCTCTTTGCTTCCTTTGTGTTCAGTCCTCTCAGCTCCCACAAAGGAGCCTGTCTGCATATGATCACGGATAACATCAGGTCAGTGCTTCAATTATCGAATCCCTGTTTTCAGAGACTTAACTCAGGTATGAAATGTGTTTGGGGCTCAAACTTGGCAGATAACATCTCAGCCCAGCAGTTAATTCGCCAACATGTTTTCAAGGGCAAACATCTTTGAACTGCTTCTTTTCTGATCCCAAAGTGCAAATAAACAGAAGTTCATATGTTGAAATTACCCATAGCATGTCCCAGAGAAGGCAGGCCCTGGCAAATTGGATCTTGAGGAGGTCGTAGTTAGAACAATGCTACTTTTTAATCTGGGCATTCTTTGTAGGGAAACATTCAACATGAAGAGAAGGGTGGTTAGGGCTGGGGAGGAAGCCGTTATTATGAAAGTTCCATGAAATTTGTTTTCAGAGTGTCAGAAATAAGCCTGAAAGGACGGAGAAAAACCAATTTCTTCTTCATTTCTCCTCCCCTAAAGCAGTGTAAGGTGTTATTGCATTTGTGTGTAGAATGTTTTTTAGGCGCACAGACTCTGATATTGCAGACATTTACTGCTTTTGTGCTGGGCATAAAGCTGTGGTCACTGGCTGAGGTGTCAGGTTGAAGAGAGGAAACAAATAAAAAGACAAACAAAAGTAGGTGGTGGGATGCACAGGTGGTTCAGTGGTAGAAGGCTCTCTCGTGGGAGACCAGGGTTCAATTCCCAGAACATGCACCCCAAAATTTTGTTTTAAATAGTAGGCAGTGTATCAGTCATACATTGATCACATCGGCAGTAAGTGCCTTAGCACGGGAAAGTAGAAAAGGAGACAATTGTGCCAGAGGGTCAGGCTTGCTAAATGGGGCTGTCATCACAGGCTTCAGAACCAGAACACCTGGAATTGAAACCTGACGCCACCTTGGACAATTTAATCTCTCAGTGTCTCAGTTTTCTCATCCATAAAATGGGATTAAATATCATACTGGCCTCACTGGGTTGTTTTGAGAATGAAATGACATAAAAAACTTTAAGCAGCCCCGGGCACACAGGAGGGTGCATCTAGTATATTATTCCAAGTCAGAGAAAACCAAAACTGAGGGACCAGAGATGAAGGACCCAGGGGACATTTATTTTCCCTTCTTGAATATTCAGTCATCCCTTACTGATGACTCACCCTTACCTATTCCCCCAAATTCCTCAAAGATCATGACAGAAGTTCCCTCACCACATCTGCAGCTTTTATTAGGGCACCTAAGGATGGGCGCCCTGGGGACGAGGCTTGCCCACCTCCCTTTGGCTTGCCCGCCTCCCTCTGACTTGCCCTCCCTGGCATACTCTGGGCTGAGGCAAACCAAGGATGGAGTGGTTTGCAAACACCTTGGCTTTGCTGCTCCCCAGTTTCCAAGTTCGTGCACACCAGTCCAGATTCTTTTGGATGTAAGGAGCAAAAACCCAAATCAAGTGAGCTTTTGCAGAAGAGAAGTCTTGTTGGAAGGATGTCTTTTAGCCCACAGACTTGAAACTCAGGCACAGAAGCAGCTCTGGGAGCCTCCAAGCCTCAACCTGTCAAGACTCTTTCTTCACCTCTTTTTTCTTGTTGGTCTTGTGCCTTCAGTCTGGCTTTCTTAGGATGCAGCAAGCACGGCCACCATTGGCTCCTGGCTCACATCTTCTCCATTTTGTCATGAGAGTGAAAAAGGGCCTTATTCTCTTCATTACAAGTTGGAAAAAATCCTAGAGAATAACTCTGGTTGGGTTTGGATCACAAGTCCGCTCCCTGAACCAACCTTTGTGATCAGAAATGGGGCTGAGATCCTGGTCGGCTGGCTTTGGGCCAGGTGTCTCCTCCAGAGCAATTCCTGTGGCCAGGTCCAGGAGGCAAAGAAAGAATACGGCAACTCTGTTCTCATTAAGACAACATGCTATGATTGGGAAAGTGGAAGCCGTTCTCCAACACAATGAAGGTGCTGCTCCCATAAGGACAGAGTGTGACTGGGACAAATAATGGACATCTTTGACATTATGGAATGATGCTATGAAGACAGTATTGTCATAGATAAGATTTGGCAGAATTGGTTAAAGTATGTTAACTACTTTCACAGGTTCTTCACCTCTCTTCCTCCATGATAAATCGATCATTTCTTCTTATTTCCTAAAGGCAAATTGCTTCTGTCTGAGGCCGCCACATTGCACACTTCCAAGGCCTCCATCCTCTAAGCACTCTGGCAGTTAGAACAAAAAGTCAATGCTATCCTCTGGAGATCTTCCAGTGCCTTGTACTTTGTGGATAGTCGATAAATGCTTGTTGCTTGAACGTATGAGTGAATGATTATAACTTAATTTTCTTTCTCAAATGTGATAGTGAAATTGTAGACAGATCAATTGTAGACAATCGATTAAAACATCAGTTCTTTATCTTAGCCTGAGACAAGTCATTTAATGAATGCAACCTCAGTTTCCCCATTTTTAAGATACAAAAAAAAAAAGACCTTCTTCAGGAATGTCTTAGGAGTTAAACATGACAACACATAAGACAGTAAGCACATGTAAATTTTGCTGCTCTTTTCCTACTAAGTTTCGGAAGTTTTCTTTTTTTACCCTTAACCTCCTCCCACATTGAAAAGAAAAATAGCATTTTAGTGCTGAAAGTGGAAATTTTAAAAGAATTTAGTTCAGTGTTCTCAGGTGAAACCACTGACTTCTGATAAGCTTTACATTGCATTTTCAGGGGCCTTTGAGAACTCTGAGATCTTTTAAATTTTATTTGCTTTCCTTTCAAACATAATTTTAAAATTAACATATGCATATTCTAGAACAATTAGATGAGCATCTTATAAGGAAATGTGGCTATCAGGCGGGTGCTGACACAGGATTTTTTGGTGATAAATATCTAAAGAGACTAAACAACATTGTATTCGAATCTTGTGGCAATCTTGCATATATATATATATATATATATATATATACACTATACATATTCATGTATGTATGTGTGTGTGTGTGTGTGTGTGTGTGTGCATGTGATCTGTTTAGTGTCTACTTTGCACTAAGCTCTCTCCTAGGGGCTTCAACTATATATTAACTTGCTTAATCCTTCTATAGCACCATAAGGTAGATTTTATTATCCGTACTTAAGAAGAAACAGAAGCTCAGAGAGGTTATGTGACTTGCCCAAGGTTTCAAAACCAGAAAGTAGGGAATCAGGACCGGCCTCATCATAGCAACCATCAAAAAAAAAAAAAAAAAAAAAAATCACTTCTTTTTTCTGTACTGGCTTAACTCTGTACAGCTTCAAAAGCTCTCCAGCTATCCTCTTTCCAAAAGCCTTTTTTCTCAGCCTTTCAAAAGCTCATCTAACATAGAGAAGAAATAACCCATAAAGAAAGAAGAAGAAAAAAAACAGAAACAAAAAGCTGTTAACATCCTTAGTGAATGGATGGGTGGGTGGATGGATGGATGGATGGATGGATGGATGGATGGATGGATGGATGGATGGATGGATAGATGAGAAAGCCAGTGTTTTCTCTGCCAAACTCTACTTATCTTTTAGCTTATTTTCTACTTTTCTCTCTAAGACATTCAATCCATAAGCAAACGCCTAGAATTGGCTGGTTGATTTTAAATTATTTTAAAAATTGAGAGATGTATAAGATTTGGTCACCTCTTAGCAAACAAGAACGTTTACGAAAAAGTTTCAGGAAATTGGCAATTGCTACAAACTTTATACAGAGCAAAGTATTTTCAAAGAAATTAACATTTTCTGAGATAACTTAAAATTTAGCAATACAGGGCTAAATGTGTTCATTTGTGTTTTCCTGTTTATCACATAGAAGCCTATAAAATAAATATGGTTATTATCATTATCCCCTTATTTTACAAACAAGGAAACTGAGACTCAGCATAAGTAACCTGCCCTAGGTTGGATATCTAATATTTGACATGGGCAGGATTTGAACCAGCTGTAGAGCTGGCTGTAGAGCTCAAGCCCTTTCTATTTTAATGCCAAATTGGTCTTCTGTGTAAATCCCCACTTAATTTTCTCTATGAAATTTACATAATGTTCAGTCCTATCACAGAGAAAAAAGTCAAAGATTATTTTGCATCTACAAGATCCTTTAACAGAATAATCATTCACATGCTGGTGCATGCTGTAAATGAAGTTCTCACTCTCAGGAAACTTTTATCCTGGAGAAAAATGGACAAAATGAGTTTTTAACAATTTCTTATAGCACAGCATGGGGAGGAGGCAGTAGATTGTATCAGCATTCATAAGTTAAATTCCTCTTCTAGGGCAGGCCATGGTAGCTCAGCAGGCAAGGATGCTTGCCTGCCATGCCAGAGGACCCGGGTTCAATTCCCGGTGCCTGCCCATGTAAAAAAAAAAAAAGATTCCTCCTCTAAGGGAGGCATGGTTTAAAAACCACTGGCCAAATCCCTTAACGAAGCCTACAAAAGGCCCTTCATGTTAGGTCTCTCCCTTTGTCTCCCGTTTCACCTTTTGACATTCTTGAAGCTGTATTCAATGCTCCAACAACTATTTTCATTTCCCCATATACTCCATGCTGTTCTCTGATCTGGTGCCTTCTTTTGTCCTGTTAATTCTGCCTGGAGCAAACCTTCCACACACCACACAACCTATATTCTCTTGTCCATCTGGAAAACTCCCAGAAAATCCAGGAGATGAGTCTGTTGAACTTTTCCAGACTCTCTTCTGCCCCGAGGGAGTCATACCTTCTGTGCTACCTCTGAGCATTAGCTTATATTATACCCTGTAATTAATTCTTACACAGGTGTCCCCACTGCTGGACTGTAAGTTCCTTGAGGGCAGAGAAGAGTTTCATTTTTCTTGATACCCTCACACAGTGCCCAGACCATGAGCAGTGCCTAATACATTCCATCCAACTGAATAAAATTGAATTAATTGAAAAACAAGTGGGAAAGTATAAATTTGAAAATTTTCAAGACTTAAGCCCCTTATAGATCCTTCATCTCATTTCTTTTTTTCCAAACTTGGCACCAATAAATACCTATTTATCCACCAGTTGGCTTGTCTCCAGGAAAGTTTTTCCTGAAAGTAGTACTTTATCTCAATTTTGTTCCTTCACTCAAAAAGCACTGAATGAGAAACTAGTATGAGGAGCTAGGGATAAAACGATGGCTTAGTCAAGACTCCTGCCTTGAAGAACTGACAATATGGCAGAGGTGCTAAGACATCAATAGAGAAAACCATAATACAAAGTAGAGTGGGATCACAACCATCCAAGAAGTGCAACAGAGAGCCTTGAGAGTTGAGTGGAGAGAGAAAACTTGGGAGTGTAGAGTCAGGAACCACCATGCAGAGGATAATGATCTTTGAATGAAGCCAGGAGTGGAGGGATTTTAAACCACATGCATATATTCCCCACAAATAGACCTTTCCTAGCCACTTCCACAAGTAAAATGGCTCTTAACCAGGATAAATGCTCACCACAGCATTGCCTAGTTTCTTTCCTATGTCTTCAAAGTCTACCCTGAAATCCTGGAAGACATTTTCTGCCAACTTGAACAGTTCCAGAATGATCTTCTCCATGTTAATGAGCTCTAAGGACAATGAGAGCATGAAAATTACCATTATTGTGTTGTTGTGGAGATAGTTATTAATAATATAACACCACCACCCAAGGACGTAGTTAGGATGAATTAAACCTAGAAAAGTATGTTCAGGGTAACATAATAGGGCTTTGTCTTCACATTCAAGGGAAAAAGAGCAACAGTGGAGGTACAAGCCTCCTGAGAGAGATGCTATCAATGGATTATAAGAAATGTAAGGGTGGGCCACGGTGGCTCAGCAGGCAAGAATGCTTGCCTGCCATGCCAGAGGACCCGGGTTCAGTTCCCGGTGCCTGCCCATGTAAAAAAAAAAGAAATGTGAAACTCTGTGGTTATTGCTTTGCTTCTGTCTTCTCTGTAAAATGAATTTTTTTAAAATAAATGGTCAAAAA
Organism: Tamandua tetradactyla; assembly: GCF_023851605.1. Classification (NCBI taxonomy): domain Eukaryota; kingdom Metazoa; phylum Chordata; class Mammalia; order Pilosa; family Myrmecophagidae; genus Tamandua; species Tamandua tetradactyla. The sequence continues at coordinate 160,823,690 of NC_135332.1, forward strand.
AAAACGGGGAGATTATTAACAAAGCAGGTCACTGTTCTAAATGATTCAAGCCTCCTTGCCCCAAATGAATTTCAAGACAGAACTAAGAAAACCATTAGGTGAATGATGTTGCGGATTTCTGAGGGACATGTGAGTGGGACCAAAACACTGAGAAATCCATGAATGTGTTTTTCAAAAAGTGTGCGTCAGGGTGCATAGCTTGAGCCAGAGCCATGCCCACCCACGATGATGGAGATGAGCCTGAGTGTGTCCTGTAAGGTGGGCCCATCAGAAAGGCATTTGAATGAGACCAGAGCCTTCTGAAAAGTCACTCGTTATAAGGGAAGAAGTAGTCAGGCTGACAAATTGGCCCAATCATAATGCTTTGGATATTAGAGGGAATGAGCAATCACCAGATGTGACTCTATCACTTATATTTGGTCAGGAAATTGGCATTCTCATTCACTGGTAGGAATGTAAACAAGCACAACCACCTGTTTGGAATCTCTCCTACCTGTGGAAGAAGAAACAGAGCCCAGGAGAGAGTAGACTATGTTTATATGTTTGTATTGTTTTTCATAAGTCCTGTCCCTGAGCTTGGAATGCATGCCAACCAAAAGGCAAGGAGGAGAACTCTGCACACTAATTAAGAAATGCCAGTTGTTCTCTCTACTAAATTTTGTAAAGAATGGCAGAAAAATTCTAGTGAAATTAATTATTTCTTATGCTTATTCCAAATGTGTTTCGTTTCTCTTTCACCATTTTCCCTTCTGATAGAAGAGTGCTCTAGCTCTACATTTGTAGTCTTGCTCAAAACCCCAGCACTGAGCCGAGATTTTGGTAAATATTTTAGCATGCTATGTTGATAGACATGAGCAACTGATCTACAGATGGGGTTGTTTTGCTCCTTTTTGGAAACCAGGGCCGTTTGGAAGTCTGCTTTCCCTCCTTCCCTCACCCTAACAGGAGCAGAAGCTCAGTCATGCTCAACCTTAAATGGGGCTGATGTTTGTCAGGTATGTCTTGGTGATATGTCTGGTCTGTTGTTTCTTTAAACCAATACGTTTAAGTGAATGCAGAGGGAAGTTGCTAATATTGAAGCTTTGCCTGTAGGATTAGCCTTAATGACCTTTGAGAGTCTTGCCAGTCCTGCAATTTGTTTATTTTGAAAGCTTTATAACATCTGATGAGATATAGCCATCACAGAGGGAATCAGAACCATTTATAAATGTGCACTGAACATGGGAGACTAAAGAAAGAGGGTGTTCTTATCAGTGAGTAATGGATGAGCACTTGGTTCAATTTTTCTTGCAGTTTATTAGAATGAATTAAGTCTTTAACATGTGCCTAACCTTTGACATAGCAATACCATGTCTAGAAATATATCCTGAGGAAATGGATATATTTGAACTGTGTTCAAAGAATTAAGTATAAAAATGTTCATATGATGTTTTTTAAAATCAAAAAGCATTTCAATGACCAACTATAGATGGCGAGCTTGGCAAGCTGGGCACATGCATGCAATAGTATACTATGTAGTCATCAAAAAAAGGCAGTAAATGTGTATTTATCAAACTGAAAAAGCATATTATAAAAACTGTATTTCATTATGACCCCACGCTTGCAGTAGACATACCATATAAATATTGAAAAAAAATCTTAAGGAACTATAGCAAGATATGAGCAGTTATATGCTATTATCCCTGGTGATCAAATAAAAGGTGCGTTTTATTTTCATCTCTTTATCATTCTTTTCTAAATTTCTTCAGTGGCCAAAAGTCTGCATTGCAAAATAATGTTTAAAAGACCAAAATATGTATTAATACATGTATTCACTTTTTATTCAATAATTATTTATCTCCTGTCCATTGAGACAATAATTATTGCATACCTTGTACATAGGTAACTCTCTATATAAAATTCTTCATTAATTACTTGATAGTTTTCTTGGTAATATATAAGCCAAAAAAGGCTGTAAAATTATGAAAGTCAACAAAAATGTTGAATAACTTACTTAAAGTCACATAATGAATTCAAAAAAAGCAGCCAGGACTTGTAACCTCAGATTCTCAAAGCAAAACTCAAAAAAATTGGATGCTGTTCTCCTACTAGACCTAATTTATGCTCATTGTCTATTGGGGCAGAAAGTACCTTGGTATGATAGTTTGCAGAAAACCTTGGCCACAGTATTCTGCAGCTGCATCCATCAAGAAGAGGAGCCTGTTTCCCCAGTCCTCCAATCTGAGCTAGTATGCGATGTGCTCATGCCAGTTCTGAGCCTAGCCCTCCAAAGACCTTGAATCCCCCACACTTGCTCTTTTGGGACTTTTAACCACTGAATGAATAAGCCTAGACTAACTGGAGGATGAGCGAACCTGTGAAGAAAGGCTCCAGTCATCCCATCATCCCAGGCACAGCCATCATCAGCCCGCCGGCTCCAACTGCCCCACGAGGTGACCACAGACTCATGGACGAGGCCAGGTGAGGTCAGCAGAGGCCATCCCAGATCAGTAGAGCCACCCAGAAGAGTCCAGTCCCAAATGCCAACCCACAGAATTGTGTGCTAAATAAACGTTGGCTGTTTTAAGCCACTAGGTTTGGGGGTGGTTTGTCACGCAGCAAAAGCTAACTGATACACTGGGCTCATCTAATCCTCCTTCTTTTTCAAACAAGGAAACAAGTGAGGTGAATGAAGTGTCCCACTTAGAGTCACACAATAAATGTAACTGGAAGAAGAACCCTTCCTGACTGCCATGCCAGCATCCTCATCCCTGAATAGCTCAGAAGGGAAAAGGTTAACAAAACACACATACACAGACAAAATTATAACCTTGGCAAACAAGTATAGTAAATGGGCTTCAAGTCGCCAAGGGCTCCATGTGTTTCTGCCAGCTCAATAGTTTGGCTGCAAGAAAAAGTAAAAAATACCACGTTCTGCCCTCCCCTGGTTCCAGTCATTTCCAGTATTCCCCAAACTCACAGACCACCTGGGAACTCACTCCCCTTCTCTTCCCTCCCTCTTTCCTTCTCTCTCTTTCTCCTCTCCCCCTTCCCTCCTCAGGCATGTACCCTGCTCCCTACCCCCATTCTTTCCTTGACCTTGCCCATCTCCTACATCTCCACCTACCCACCCAGAAGAACCATGTGGACAGAAAAGCTCATCAGACATCTCCACAACCTAAACTGAGCTTTAGGATTATGCTAACAATTAATCATAATATGCTCCACTTCAAAGGGTTTGGCCCCAAATGGAGCCAATTACTCCTCACAGCCACCCCCTTGTATTAATTAGGCCTCATTATTCACAAGCTACAGACCCAGAGAACAAAGCCAGCAAGAAGAGGTGTTGTACCTAAGGCCTCGGAGCCAGGCCCAGATCCCCGGAGCTCCTGACACCTGGGCTCGGGCTGGGTGTGGCCCACAAGGCCGCAACACCCCCTGGCATAGCCCCAGGTGCCCGGGCCAAGGAGCAGCCCAAGCCTTTCCTTTTCCATGGCCGCAGGTGTGCTTTACCGCAGTCTAATGAGCAGCTACTATTTATTCTCTCGGATTTTCTAAAAATGTGCTTTTGCAGACCTTCAAGCCAAAGCCGTTCCCACATCACTCTTTATTAAATCGAGCCACAGAAATGTATTGAAAATCACGAGCATTTGGAAACATACTAAATCCTTTATGGCTGAAATAATCGAATAGACAAGCTGTTGTTAATTTACAACCTTAATTTTCAGACACACTTCTTGAGTCAAAAGTACTTCCTGCCCTGTAATTCCTGTAGGGATACAGGTGGCTGAAGACTAAGTACACATCTACTGTACATTAAAATGCATTTCTTACTTAAACATTTCTGAAATCTCAAGTTTATGTCTAGACTATTTTAATCAGCTAAATGTCATAATAAGCCATATGTTGGTCTTGATCGGTTACATACACCAGCCCTACTCATAAAGTATCAAAAGGTGTTTTTAAAGAGAAGTCTGTGTTTGTTTTACCAAGAAAATGGTGCTTTCAGTCTATCATATCAGACATGCTGGCAAGCAGCAAAGGACCTACATAACTGGTGGGTTAAAAATGGGGTTTTCTCTCTACTCTTCCAGGCCCCCTGCCCCCAACCATGGACCACACCATAAACACAGCTTTTAAACTTAGAGTTTTGAAACCATAAGTTTGCGTTGGTCTAAAACGTCACTTGATCACTATCCCCCAAACAGCAGCACTTACAGAAAGGAGGACAGCAGGAGCAGGTGTTGCCATTGCAGCTGGCCCTGTTTTTTCCAGGGCTTCTGCTTTAGCCTCATTCCCACCCGAGCTGGCCTGTACCTCTCAACTCAAAAAGAGCCACCAAGTCACCTAAATAAAGATCAGGGGAAAAGAAAGTCCCAATAGCATTACTGACTACATGGGATCCAAATATTTATCAAGCACCTGCCATGGTTGGCTCAGGTGTGGTGTCAGGCCTACAGCATAGAAAGGAACAAGAGAGCTATGGCTGCTGCTCCCACCAAGTTGGCAGCTCGACTGGGGAAAGAGACAGTGAACAAATAATTCCACAAATAATGGTGGGTGAATTTTTCATGAGAACTATGAAAAGTAAGTACTGGGTACTATAAGAGAGCAGACTGGGAATTCAAAGTGGTCTGAGGGGAGAAGGAAAGTTCCTCAAGGAAATGACATCAAGCTTTGGCCTTGGGAATAAGTAGAAAGTGAAACTGGGAAAATGATGATTAGATAGAAAGAAAGAAGGAAAAGAGAGGGGAAGAGCAGAGAAAAGAGAAGAGAGGAGAGGAGAGAAGAAGAGAGGAAAGGGAAGGAAAACTGAGGATGGGAAAGGTAGGGAAGGGACGGGAGAAACGAGAATTCAAATATGTTGACTTCTTACTTTTATGACCAGCCAAAAATTTTAAAAAAAACAAAAAACATGGAACTGCACAACACAAGCAGTGAACCCTAAATTAAACCATGGACTATAGTTAATTGTACAATTATAATAATATGCTCTCATGAATCATAACAAATGTGCCCCACCAATGGTGCGTTAATAATAGGGTGGTATATGGGAATCATGTATTTTATGCATAATTGTTCCATAAACCCACAGCTTCTCTAATAAAAAAAAAAGCAGCAGCATCGAAACTATCTAAAGCAACTTTGCTTCCAGTTCTAAAGAAATCTAATTTAAAAAGCACTCAGTAATCAAATCAGAAAATACAAGCTTTATTATCAATCTAAAGAGGGCCCTTCACCCAAATTATGAAGAGAAAGAAACATGAAAATGATACTTCAAGGGAAACAAGTAAATTGGGCTTTAATGTTGGCATTTGATAATATTTTATGAACTCTAAATTTTGAATAAGAGTTCTTGCATGCAGACATTTTCAGAGATTAAAATGGTTGTAAAGCTTGTTCATACCAAGTCTGGACAGAAACACAAAAGAGAGTTTGTTTCCTATGATACCACACAACCACGTAATTGCTCTTGGTTCACATAATCAGATGAGTAGAAAATATTTTTTGATGATATTAGTAAATGATGATGTTTTCTCTGGGAATATTCTCAATGTATGGTCTGTCTTCCCCAACTGGAAAGAAAGCTCCTTGGGGGGAAAAGAATGGACTGGTTTCATTTGTGTCTCTCCATCATGTCTGCCAACTGCGTTATGCTACGTTTATCACCATCCCACTGCTGAATCAAGTTTCACCCTCCTTCTGAAGGATCTTTTACTGTTCATCAAAATGCTGTTCATTTATGGTTCTTCTCCTTCCAGACAGATAGTATGATTTCATTTTTCCACTCCCTGAAAGGAGATTTAGCCATATGCCTTGCTTTTTGTCCAGTGAAGTATTTACAGAAATATCGCACGTCACTTCCAGGTAGACACTTTAAGAGCTGGTGGGAGATTCATCACTTTCTTTTTCCCTTTTCCAGTGATCTTAAAGTACTTACTAAGATGGAACTTCTTTCAATCTGAACCCCTGAGTAATTACAGAGTGCCTTGCCAGCCTGCACTGGACATGGAATGTGAGAAATAGACTCTATTCCATTAAGGCACTGAGATCCAGGGCTTGTTGGAAATTGCACCATAACCTAACCCACCCTAGCTCCATAAGAATGGATGCTAGGATTCCACTTTTCATTTCTCCATGCTACCTTCCCTTGTGTGCCCCCTCCCTCAGAATTATGCGTCTATCTCCTATATAAATGCACTTGGAAATCAAGGAGGTGCCAAATGTCGAGACTCAAAACACTACTTCCAAAATTGCTAGTCTTAGAAAATAGTGAACCCACAGTGACTGACAGCTCTTCTGCTTGGACTCAGCCAAGGGTAAGGGGCAAGAGGCACCCTGCAGCTTTAGGGAAGAGTGCCTAAAAGTGTACACACTGGAACTAGTCCGTGTGGTCTCAATTCTGGTTCTGCCACTTATCACCTGTGATTTTGGGCACATCATTTATCCTCTCCCTGCCTTGATATCCTCATCTGTAAAATGGGTGTTCTTTTTTTTTTTATGTGACTACTATAAGAGCTTACAGTCTAGGCAAAATGTGTGTTCTTAATCATGCTTATTTCATAAATTTATTGAGGAGCTAACATGAGATGGTGCAGGTAAATGAGGAATAGTGCATAGTACACACTCCATAACTTTAGGCATCATTACAGGAATTTTAAAAATACTGCATTGACTGTCCCCTTACAGCTCAGCCTCACTACCACCGCACACCATGGAGGCCATTTTATGGTTCACATTCCCTTTTCAAAGCTGGTATTCAGTGGTCAAGTGGACTTCAACTCGTTCGAGTGTCTGTAAACCAAGTTGCCTCCAAATCTTCCCCAGATGCTTTTACAGAATTTCCAGAATGATCTTACTCTACTACAGCTCTGACTGCTCCCACACACATTGCACCTTCTAAGGAAGAAGTTGCTTGGGTCCAACCTGAGGACAGACTGCACTAGGAGAAAGGGAGGAGCAAAAAGAACCAGGGAGGTCAATCGTGAGCATCCAGCCAGCAAATTTCGCCATTGTCTGATCAGTAGATCTTGGAAAGAGCTACATGAGTAAAGACAGCGCACTGAGATCCCCTTTCTGCTTTATTTGAGAGACTGAACTAAACAGTTTAATTGCTTGTCAGCATTGGGTAACAAATTTGTGCTTTTTCTGCATGCAACACCATGCTCAGATTGGCCGCAGGGCAAATCCACATTATAGGAACTACACATATAAAAGGGCTTTTACCAGTCTTCCTCCCCTAGGTGCCCCTTTTGGTGTTTTCTTTCATTCTTAAACTCCATAAATTTCCTCAGAACCTCTCATTACTGAGATACTTCTATGAGAACAGATAACCTATATCATAGGCTCATTATGACCTTCAAGATTCCGGAAACTCCCCAGGTTTTGAGTAATCTATTTTGCTGCTGCTTCTCCAAGAATTACTTACCAAACATCAACTATGGAAAGATGCTGTGCGAGCCAAAGGGAAACATTGCAAAGGAGACATGATCTTTGCCTTCAAAGGGCTTCACAATCAGGTTGAAACTCAGAAATGTTCAGAATAAAAATCACAAATAACAAGATACTAAAAAAGATTAAAGGCAATCTATATATGTAACAAAGGAGTGGAATAAAGAGGGCTCAGGGGAAGCATAATGATGAGGTGGGGGATAATGAAGGTTTTAGAATTCAATGGAAATGGGTTGACATTCTGGCTCTACTATTTACTTGCTATATGACCTTGAGAAAATTAGTCATTCAAAGACTCTTCTTTACCTGTAAAATGGGGATAATAACATTCCCTACAGATAATGTCTGCAAAGCACTTAGCACAGTGATTGGCCTGGAGTAATTATTCAATAAACATTAATTAAAAATTAAGTGGGTGAAGTGTGGGTGGGGGAATCATTTCAGGCTGGGATCTGCAGAGGGACAGGAATATTTACCAAAGGATAGTATAATTTTAATCATGGGGTGAGGGCAGGAATTCACTGGGCTGCAAGAGGTAAGGATAACAGATGGAATACTGAAATGCCAGCTTGCAAAGGCTGGAAAACACATGCGTTCAGGAGCCGTAAATAGGTGTATCTGGGCAGAATGGAGGAAGACATGGAAAGATAAACTAAAAAGTAAGCTGGGTTTGGACATTGGGATCCTTAAAAGCCAAACCAGGAAGTTTGGGTTTTGTCCCACATTGTACCTTACTTAGCAGAATGGAATACCTTGTCTTCAGTGCTTATGAAAAATGTTTTAACTCAAAGTACGTTTTCCTAATAAATCAGATGCAATCATGAAAATAAAACATCTGTTTTTCCCTTCGCATTGTTCAGGAGCAAATCCCAGTTTGATTTTATATTCAGAAGCTTGTTCTGCCTTAATGTAAAAAATACATAATGGGACTCAAGTGGTACATAAAACTATTTCAAAGGAATGTTAATAAAATAAATATTTAATGAAGCTCTTACTTAACCCCTAAGACTCCAAAGGTAAGAGAATTCTAGACTTTTCTATTTTCCTTCCTCCAAGATAAAAGCTTTTCTAAGCATGTAAATATTAACATCTCACTAATTTAAGCTAATTGGTAAAGTCATTCTGAGTTAGTAGAACTTTTGAATTATTCAGTATGTTTTAAATTATCTTAATCCTTCCTAAAACAAGACAAATCATAGATTAGCAAAGTTTTTGTCAGGTGAATGTCTTAATGAACAGTTAATCATTGGTAACTGTGCCTTAATGAGTTCCATGTAAATGCATCTCCTGAAATGGCTTCAAGAATGAATGGAAAAGCTATTAAACCTTCATACATCCAACTAGTCATAAAAATGAATAAGAAAGACTCCCTGCTCTCCAGTAGCTTACAGTCTAAAGTAAGCAAATGATGGCAATAACTGCACGAGTGCTGCATTAGAAATAAAGTTAGAGTTGCACCAGCACACATAATAGATTGTGCTCTTGGTTCTCTGTGTTGTTACTTCATTGGATAACCCCAATTTTAAGAAGAGTAGAAGGTGAAGCTGATAGTAAGTCAAACCAAGACTAAATTCCACTCCCATCAGCTCCATGTTATTAGATTTCAAACAAAAAATATTTCAGTTAGTGTAATATATTAGTGAAATTTAATCAACAACAACACCATCTTTTGCCCCCAATTAATTTCTTTGCCCTTTCCCAATTTACAGTGTCATCTTGGACTTGAAAGCTTTGGGGAAAATTAATAGTTTACTTGTCACTAGTCTGAGGATGTCTTGAGTGGGGTTTGCAGTTTTATTCTTCTTTGGTTCCCTAGATCCTTCAATAAGTTAAAAGGAGGTAAGAGAGAAAGAAAATGAGTAAGTGAGTAAGCAAATGAGTGAGCAAGTGAATACTTTAAAGGAAAAAAGCTTTCCTCCAAAAACAGGACACGAGGATATTTCATATACAATGTGTCAAACGTAACCAAAACCATGACCGTAATCGCTAACAATTATTGTTTATCACGTGTTCTGTCTCATTCCAAACACTTTATTTGTGTAACTGATGACTTTTTTGTGTTTTGGTAAGAGTAGAGAGCCAGACCATGTTTAAGGTCTTCACTTGGGTACAGGAACCCATAGGAGCTTTACAGAATCTGCTCCTAGATTTCTATGCTAATTTTGTATATTTTTCTGGAGAGAAGGATCACAACTTCATTAAATGCCTGAAGCAGCCTGTGATCACCACCCCAAGAAGTGGTAAAGGCACTTTATATACTTCCATCTCAACTTCAGTATTTATGTTTAGGGAATGAAGTGGTCACTATACTAAATTGACTAGTAATTTTGCAACAATATTGTAAAATAAGGATCAGCCACACTTGAACTCATTTTCTTCCAGTTTTCTTTAAAAAAAAAAAAAAACAGCTGCACAAACAACAACAAAAAGCCTTAGAGAAACTAATCAATTCCACCCAACTACCCTGACCATCCTATCAGTCATTTCCATAAAGGACAAAGGAATAACTAGCAACAAAATCAAGAAAGGGCACCAGAGACCACCTCTTTGACAAACCCAGTAGCATTTCCGGAGAAGTCCTTCATTTTCTGGTGGTACTGGATACCTTACCCACCTCCCTGGAAATCCTAATCCCTTTTCATTCTCCTAGCTCTCCTCCTGACTCTCTGAACACTCATCTTTCTCCTTGTTCAGTTTCTCCTCCTCCAGCCTTTAAAACATGGATTATCCCCAAATCTCAGTCTTTAACCCTCTGCTCTTCCTTCTTCCCACATTTTGTTAAAGCTCTCATTCAGTCTCATCACTTCAGCATGGACCTCTAACCAAGCAACTCTCCAGGCTTTGAAGGTCACACGTGACCTTTCTCTAAGGTTTGGTTCTGCACTTTCATCTGCACACTTGATGTTTCCAAAGAATATCTTATTCTCATCTCAAATTCAACTTGTGAGACTTAATTCAGTATCTCCCCCATTTAACTTCTTCCTTTACTCTCTTTTCTAGTTTCATCAATGAGGTTATTTATGCTCAAAATCACAAAACCGCGTTATGACTTCTTCCTTCACATTTCCCCATATCAAGAGCAATCACAGTTTGCCTCATCTGTCCCTTCCTTTCAATCCTTCCTCCACTCATCCTAACTGGGAACTTCTTCCTGATGTCCTCCTCCCAAACCCCTCCATTCTCTTGGATGGTATATGTTGTTTATTCTTTGCTAATACAATCCCTTTGCAATCTTTAAGACAACTGAAGTCCTATCCCTTCCAAAAAGACTTCCCTAAGAACTCTGCGATTATCTTTCTCCATCAAGCAAACAAACTACTCTTTGACACTTAACATAAAAGTCGTCCAATTTTAGAAAGGGACAGCACATGCTGGTATAGCCCCCTATTTTATAGGGGGGAATGTAAACTCAAAAAAATGTTCAGTGACTTGCTCAAGGTGATACCACTAATGTGTGTCAGAGAAGCTCTAGAAACAAGATCTCTTTACTCCTTGACAGGCTACAGTCTCCGAGACCAGGCCCTAAGCTCCTTGTAGGCTCCTAAATATCTAGCACATTTTTGTGTGCTCAGTAAATGAAACTAAAATGGAAGGAGAGAGATGAGAAATGAGAAAGAAGAAGGGAAAGAAGAAAGAATGCTCAGCTAACCTGGCAAAACTAAGAAATCCACCCGGGTCCTTGGCTCACCTGGCAGCCTGGACCTACTGCCCATGCCAGCACCCCCTTAGGGGAGGAGAGGAAGCCGGCATCTGGATCACACCTGGAGACCACAGGAACACCACGTCCCAAGTCTCCGCCTGCTTCGACCCAGTACTGAGGGACTTTCCCAAACCTCCAACTTGCTCTGTGGTTGGTGACTCCAAACTCTTCCTGTTGTCCGAGGTATCGTTTGTAAAGTGCTTTCTTGGAAGGGAGAATGTTTGGGACAGCTGGAAGGGGCGCTCCCTTGTGCTGCAGCCACAAGGAGACTTGTTGTGTGCTGTGTGAGAACACAGGCTTCTTATTTTCCTCTCTCTTCTCCTCGGCTATGTTTATTTCCAGCTCCCACCACCGCCGCGCGGGTGCGTGCCCAGGACCTGAGGCCAGGCCTCGGACCCACCGGGGAGCAGGCCGGGCACTTACTGCAGAGACCGCAGTGGCCGTGGGCACAGGCCCCGGGCGGTCCAGCCAGGACGGTGGGAGGCATTGGAAAAAAGTTGTTATTGTGTCTTTGGCAATCCTATAATTATTGTGTTTGCTGTTATGATTTCTGTCTCTATTGCCATTTCTCTTGGAAAATCTGGTCCCACTTGTATCTTCTTTTTAAAAATATTAGATAGCCAGGCTGCTGGGTTGACGCCTCAAAGGACCTTAGGAGTTTGGATGGGGCTGTCTTCCCGGGGCTCAGGAAAGACCTGCAGTGTGGACAGACTCCCCTAGAGAAGACTCACTCAGTGGATCAATGAAACTAGGACCTCAGGTGGAACTTTGCCTCCCCCAGCCCCTGCCCCTTTTGCTCGACTAGCACCACCCAGTGGAGTGGACAGCCACTGATAACCTCTGGACATAAAGAATGTCCAGATTCCCTCAGAATTCTCCCCCAGACCTTCTGTACAACAGCTCCTGTTTGATCAAGAAATGAGAGAGAGGAAAGAATGGGGCCCAGGGCCCCTTCATGCTCTTAGTAAAGGAGCCAAAGCATTCTGCCTTGCACATCTTACGGCAAAGAGTAGATCAACAAAAATACCCGTGCCTTACAAGAAGAAGCCAGATTATTCTTTTCCTGTCAGAGACTTTCCATATACCCAAATCATAGCATATATTTATAAAACCATCACCTGGTCTCTTTCCTGGGGCACCTCTGTTTGCCAGCGGCAAACATTAGCGAGGCTATGTTTGACTTTCATCTCCTTTCTCTGCTCCCCCAAGAGAAGCTCCAAAGACAAGCAGCAGTGAGGCTTTTTAAAGAATGAGGGAAATTGTCTTAATAATCGCCATTAGTGGAGTTTTTCAGGCTAGGAGGGGAAAGATGAACTTATGTTTAGATCCACAACATGATATGATTCCACAGTGAACAGATATTCAATTATAACCATGCTCTGATCAGCCTTTCCTAGTCAATTGAAAGCAAAATTGTATTTGTCAGTTCTTCCTTTACTGGGGCTATTGAGTCCTTAGGTATTTATAAAAAGAGGAGGGCCCTTATTAAATATAATTGCAAGGTGTGTGTAAAGTTAGTACCAATTTTTTCCAATTAAGACTAATAGTACAATGAGCAAGTCCTTGCATATAGCTTTTTAAACATTATTAGCCAAATACTTTCCATGAAATAAGGTTCTCAGATCAATATTACTGGATCAAGGGATAGGAACGTATTAATGGCTCCTGATATAGAGAGAGGGGGAGAGAGGAGAGAGAGATCCTCACACTGCTTTCTAAAGGAGTTGTTACAACTAACAATGGCACCAGCAGAGTATGAGTTTATTCATTTTTCTAGAAGGTCACAGCACTGGTCATTAACGGTTGGTGGTAACTGGTGTGTTGGTTGCAAAGTATTATTTTGGAATGTTTTTTACTGTCTGATGGGGACAGATGACCCACCACAACTGCTCTTCCAACCAAAGTTGTCTTTGGCCATATGCCTTATTTTTCCAAAGGGTTTTTTTTCTTTTGGAAAATCTTGGCGATTTCCAAAGGAAGAATCTTGTAGCTATTTATGTCAGAATTGTGTCTATAAATTAGAACTAATATCCATAGATTAACTTTGAGGATTACAGACATATCGAAGCCTTCAGTATACCCTCTCAAGAACAACATTCATTTATTCTGCTGATGTTTTTCCCTATTGTGCCACTCATCGTGTCTGAGCGAAGTTGCCAGGGTGAGGGTGTGACAGAGAAAGCAAGCACTCTCCAGGACACGTATTGCTGCTTTCCTTCTGCGACTCCCCCAGGATGACTACATGTCCCAGCTCTTGGGCAGCCACACGGCACCACGTGGCTGAGCTCTGGGCAACAGAATATGGGGAAAAGTTATATGAGTCTGATTTCAAATACCTCTCATAAGAGCCTCACACCTCCTCACTTCCTTTCTCTCCCAGCCAGAGACAAAAGACACAGAGATGAATCCCCATGGTGCCCTGGAATAAGTCATTTGGGGAAGCCCGGTCCCCTAATCACCACGGTGAGAGCCAACCTGCCAATATTCCATGGGTCCGAGATATGAGTGAGAACTACATTTTTTGCTGTGTTAAGTCACTGAGATTTGGGAATGGTTTGTTAAGTAGTTAACCTATCTTAATGTAAAGGTGAGACTCAGGCCTTCCAAGCTGAAGACTCGGGTTTGATTAGAGACCAAAACAGTAGCCATATAAGAAAAAACATCAGAAGCATCATTATATGATAAGAACAATATGGAGTTTGGAAGCAGACAGATCTATTTAAATCACAAGTTATGACTTCTATGGCCTCACTTTTCTATCTATAAAATAGGAATAATATAATACGCAATATTAGCTAGGGTTCTCTAGAGAAACAGAATCAGCAGGAAATATCCATAGATAAAAAACAGATTAAAGTGCCTCATGGAACTATGGGAACATACAGTTCAAAATCCATAGGGCAGGCTGTGAAGCTGACGACTCCGATGAAGCGTCTGGATGAACTCCACAGGAGAGGCTTGCCAGCCAAAGCAGGAAGAGAGCCTGTCTCTTCTGAATCCTCCTTAAATACCTTCCAGTGATTAGATTAAGCATCACTCATTGCAGAATACACTCCTCTTGGCTGGTTACAAATGGTATCAGCTGTGGATGCAGCCGACATGATCATGATTTAATTCTATGAAATGTCATCATAGCAATAGACAGACCAGCACTAGCCCAATCAGACAAACAGGTACCACCACCTGGCCAAGTTGACATATGAACCTGACTGTGACATACACCACACACATTTGTGATGAAAATTAAAGAAGATAATGCATGTGAAGCTCATGGCAAGACGACTTGCTTGCAATAGCAATACTTTCCTTTCCCTTCCACTCAAAGTGGAGGGATGCCCTCTGTTTCATTTTGCTAATGCCATTGGAATGCAATATACCAGAAATGGGTTGGCTTTTATAAAGGGAATGTATTAAGTTACAAGTTTACAGTTCTAAGGCCATAAAAAATGTCCAAACTAAGGCACCCAGGCATCTGCTGGTCCTTTGGCTTCTGGTTTCAAACAGCTTCTTCAGGGTGTTTTCTTTCTGGGCAACAGAATATGAGGAAAAGTTATATGAGCCTGACCATACATCTCCACATGTGTCTGTCTGTATCAGCTCTGAGGTCTCTCCAAAATATATCCCCTTTTAAAGTACTCCAATAAACTAATCCAGACACACCTTGAATAGGCAGAGTTACATCTCCATCGAATCAAAAGGTCACACCCACAACTGGGTGGGTTCTCCATGGAAACAAGCTAATCAAAGGTTTCCACCCTCCAATATTGAATCAGGATTAAAGGACCTGGTTTTTCTGGGATACAAAATGCCTTAAAACCAGCACACCCTCCCTTTAGCCACAGCCTAGGGATGATAGCTCTGCTCTGTATTCTTCTACAGCCCCCTTCCTCTGAGGTGAACCGCTGGACTCCCCTAACATTTAGTGCACTTGGTCTATTTAGACTACAAGTCTGCTTCATTATTACATGGGGAAATACTGCAATTCAAGAACAGGATATCTATTTTCAGGTAGGTAAACTACAGGGACAATATTAATGAGGTTTTCTTGAGGGGGGTGGGTGCATGGTTCAGGAATTGAACCCAGGTCTCCCACATGGAAGGTGAGCATTCTACCACCGAACCATCTGTGCACCATAAATGAGATTTTTAACTTGACCAGCTTAACAAAAATGATGCCTTTAATTCCAAAGTTCTACCTTGTAGTCCCCTTCCCACCTAACTTACTTACCACCTCCAGCCACTCTCACCCAGTGGTGCGCACCCAGCCTGGACAGGCCCCCTGCCCACCCCCTGGGGCTTGAAGGAAACTGGCCCACCCCTGGCCTATTATCCAGTCACACCACAAGAAGTGGTGAAAGATTGAAACTGACACAGACGCACACACATTTGCACATGCAGGCACACCTCTTCTGATGAGCGCTCCACATTTGCAGAGGCAGGATGCAGATTTTGACAGTGGAGCTGAGACATACATAGGTTCAGTTGGTGACCTTGTTAGCAGACTTCACTAACTACCCACAAATGGAAAGGATGAGTATTGCAAAATAACCAAAATGGGTCAGGGTACTCCTCTTAGACCACTTATCTAAGACGTCAACCATATTGCAATTTAGTTGAAATAGCAAATACCCAAATTAAATGGTCCAGAGTGCATGAACTCTATCAATAATGAACATGCATTTTTTTTACAAAAGAACCATAAGCATTTAATTATCACAAAAGGCAAAAGAAAAAGCATCCAAAGACTAGGCTGACAAAGAGGTAGGCACCACTCTGAATTTTGAACAGGTTTTTAAATCAAAAAGGGCAGTAAATCATGTTACTTATCATTTAAAAATAACTAGGCTTTAAGAAATGAAATTAGACAAGTGATTAATGCGTCAACTTCAGCCAGAGTTCCTTTGATAGTTGGAAGAAAATAAAAGCTAGCCAAGAAATAAACATTTCAAATTCAGGTGCTTTGCAATCTGTGCTCCAAATGTTTTCCCTGAGCTTGTGAAGAGGTGGCTTGCTCTGCATACACAGCAGCCAGATTGCTGGCTCCAGTCAATTATGTTCAAAATAAGAGTGTTGGCGAACAGAAGGAGAAGCCTGAGTTGCAGGGGCCACAAGTCCACAAGTCCACTAGAGAGAAATGCTCCTGACAGGCAAAATGGCAGGGGCAGGGGAAATGTTGACTAAAGGAGAAGGTTGTGTCAAGGTGATGTTGAGAGGATGTTTGGAGTTTCATTACTTTTCTTTGCTATTTCCATTTATATTAGGATGGGATATAAGTTTTACATATTGAATTTTTTTTTTCAGACACATTGTAGGTTTACAGAAAAGTCATGCAGAAAATACGGAGTGTGCATATTGAGTTTGAAAGATGGCTGTGATAGAGTAAGGAAGAAATGGACGTGACAGGGCAGGGATTGTAAAGAGAGAGAGAGAGAAGTACACGGTGGTTTAGAGCATGCCCCCCAGGAGCCAGGCTATGTGAGTTCAAATCCCAGCTCTGCCACTTACTAACTGGGTGGGCTTCAGCACGCCTCCTCTTTATGCCTTGATTTTTCCCATCTGTAAAAGAGAAACTACTTAAACAGCAACTACCTCATAGGGCTATTTTGAGGATCGAGTAAACATATGTAAAGCACAATGGACAGATATTTTACAGAATAAATAGTAGGTGTTATAGAAGTATAACCTGTTCTTCTTATACTTTGGTCTTTATTTTGTAAAAAAAAGATTTTCACTAAAAATGTGTGTTCCAGGGCCAGGGCCGTGGTGAGGCTAGCAAGGTAGGACAGCAAAACTTATATTACGTGCAAATTTTAAGCGGCTACCCCCAAAAATCAATAATAATATTTTAACTTAAATAAATCCGTGATGAATAAATTATCAAAATTTTAAACAAAAGACCAGATCAGTGTTGTTGATTTTTCTTTTTGCTTCATGTTCCAAGATAGCTCAGCCAGCAAGGTGTTCATTTATGTATTTCTAGTGAGGATGCTTCTACTCTCCTGTTTCCGAGGGAAAAACCCAGCCTTGGCACCTGCCATCCTGCCCTATCTCACCAAAGCCAGTAGCCCTGCAGAGCCCTAGTTGATGACCTGTTGGCAGAGGCTGGGATGAGCATAGACTTCTAGATCCAAATGACCTCAGAATGAAGCCTTCCAGACCATTAAGTGTCCCTTAACCTCTGATCCTGTCTCTTCATCTATAAGTGGAAAATAATAATACTCACAGCATTGGGTGGCTGGGGAGAGAAGTGATCATGTATGTATGAGGCAGTTGGCCCGTGGTAGACCCTTAGTAAATGTAATTTCCTCCCCTTCTCTTTTCCTCCTTAGGTGGAAAGTTTTCAGAGATTTCTGTTCAAAGGACTCTCGGTTATTAAAAGGAAGTGAAGCAGTTGTCAATAACCAGCAGCAAGTGGTTAAGAAAGTGACCAAGATTTTTTACTTTCGAGGATAGCTTGTACATCTCATTTGCAGTAGATTTGCCTCCTAATCATATTTCTCTTGAATGAATGCTAAAATTCTTTGGCATTCGATGAATGGAACTGTTGATCTGAGAAGGTGACCCAGGGACCTGCTGATAACTGAAGGTGAACAGTGATTAATAATTTGCTAGGTTTAATTCCTAAAAGAGATCAATAGAATGCAAGATGGTGAAAAAAAAAAAGAACAAAAACTGACAGTAACACTTTTCTGTCCTTTTTTTGGACTGTTTCCAATGAAGAGAAAGCACAAACTTTCCTAACATAGGTCAACTCTCAAGAAAACTTTGTGTATCAAAGTAATATCCAAAAAGGGAATATCGGGCCATGGGACAAGAAGCTGTGTAGAAGTCTTTTTCAGACCATTAATACACAG
The DNA here is from genome assembly GCF_023851605.1 of Tamandua tetradactyla. Classification (NCBI taxonomy): domain Eukaryota; kingdom Metazoa; phylum Chordata; class Mammalia; order Pilosa; family Myrmecophagidae; genus Tamandua; species Tamandua tetradactyla. Next base: position 160,841,675 of record NC_135332.1, read on the forward strand.
CAACACCCTGAAAACACTGGGAGAAAGTTAACCATACACCAGTAAATCTCCCTAGTCTACATGCTGTCCATTTCTCTTCAATTTTAATGTTGTTTCCTTTTTAGGATATATGTATATTTTAAAAAATAATATTTATTGGGTTTTTCATCAGAAAAACTAAAGGCAAAAATTAAAACAATCCCTAATTCCATTACCTAGGTAAATCTTGCTGACATATGAACAATAAAATAGGAAGAAATGCCTCCACATGATTAAAAAATTAAATGCAGAAAGGCTTAACAGTAAAATAGGAGTTTGCCTTCAACCAAACCGTTTTAGTTTGCTAAACTTGCCGAAATGCAATATACCAGAAGTGGGTTGGCTTTTACAATGGGGATTTATTAACCTACAAGCTTACAGTTCTGAAGCTGTAAAAATGTCTAAACCAAGGCATCAACAGGTGATCTGATGGTCCCTCCATCAGATGTCAAGACACATGGCTTCTGCTGGTCTCTTCCTTCTTCCAGCTTTCGTTGTTCCAGCTTCTGGTTTCAGTGGCTTCCCCTCTGAGCTTCTGTGTGTGTCCTTCTCTCTCAGCTTCTGTGTTTTCTCTCTATTTCATGCTCCTATAAAGGGCTCTAGTAAGAGGATTAAGACCCACCTGGGGCATGCCTCAACTGAAATAACTTAATCAAAAGGTCCTACACACAATAGGTCTACACCCACAGGAGTGGATTAGCTTTAACACGATTTTCTGGGGTACATACAGTGCCAAACCATCACACACACCCAATACCATCCTGTTCCTACTAAGTCTGTTTATGAGTTCCTTGGATAGATTTGCAGATAATTTTCCAGTGCATACAGCAGCATTGATGTATCTATTAAAATGAGATATAAAAATTATATTAGTCACAAGGCTATCCAACTTTCCTTTTTACCTATTAATATAACTTTGTGATATATCCATGTCAGCACTCACAGATCCACCTCATTTCATCATGTAGGATGTATCACAATTTCTTTAATCTATGCCCTATTGATTGACATTTAGATTGACTCCAGGTTTTTTACTAATTCAAACAATGCTGCAGTGACCATCACTGCATACACATCTTGGCATGACTTAAGTATAACTATAAAGTAGATTCCCAGAAGAAGAATTATTGCTCAAAGGGAAAATGCATACATAGTTATTTTTGATAGATATTGTCAAACTGCCCTTCAAAAGGGTTTACACTTCCACCAAAGGTGTGTAAAAGTGCCTTTTCCTGCACACGCATGCCAGCATTAGATATATCAAGCTTTTCAACTTTTACAAATCCAGTGGCTAAAAAATGGTGAGTTTCTCCAGTGTGTACCTGTGAATAAGTCTAAGCATCTTAGATAGTGGTTGAGAGCACAGGCTCAGGAGCCAGACTTGAACTCCTGGCTGTGTGACCTTGGCCAAGTTGCCTAAGTTTCCTGTGCATCAGGCTCCTCTGTGTAGAGTTGGTTATTAAAATAATTACATGAGTGAATAGATGTCAAATGATTAGAACAATGCTTGGAATATAGCAAGCACTAAACTCAGATTAGCTATTATTGATATTGTCATTTTAAAAACAGTAATATATGCTAATTGATCATTTGTATTACATTTTTCTAATTCCCTGTTCACATATATTGCCTAATTTCCATTCAGCTAGTCTTTTTTTTTTTTTACTGTTTTTTTATGATCCATTTTATCTTTTTTTTTTTTTGATTTTTTTATTGTATAGTATAACATATATACAAAGCAAAGAAATAAAAAAGCAATAGTTTTCAAAGCACTCTTCCACAAATGGTTACAGGACAGATCCCAGAGTTTGTCATGGGCTACCATACGATCCTCTTAGATTTTTCCTTCTAGCTGCTTCAGAATATAGAAGGCTAGAGGGCTTAAATACTTTTTTATCATCACAATTGCCTTTTTTCCTTCTTTTTTTGTAAACAAAATTAGTTGTAGAACATATTTCAGGCTTTGACATGGGTTACAATTTCACAATTTTGTTTTTACTTCTAGCTGATCTAAAACACTGGAGACTAAAAGAGATATCAACTTAATGATTCAGCATTCACATTCATTTGTTAAGTCCTATCTTCTATGTATAATTTTACCATCACCTTTGATCTTTCCATACCTCTCTTTGGGGTTGTTTGGGCTGTGGCAACTCTAAATTTTTGATATTGGAAGGGTCTGTCACTAATATGGGGTAGAGAAATGGAACTATCTGATGTTCTGGAGAGGCTGGGCTAGGTTTCAGGACTTATCTGGATCAGGGACCCGTCTGGAGGTTGAAGGTTTCTGAAAAGTTACTCTAGTGCCTGGAACCCTAATGGAAACTTATACTAGGTGTTCTTTAGGATTGGCTGGAATGGTCCTGGTTGGGGTTTGGCAGGTTATGATAGGTAGCAAAGTCTACCTGAAGCTTGCGTAAGAGCAACTCCAGAGTAGTCTCTCAAATCTAGTTGAACTCTCTCTGCCTCTGATACTTTATTAATTACACTTCTTTTCCCCCTTTTGGTCAGGATGTAATTGTTGATCCCATGGTGCCAGGTCTGGATTCATCCCTGGGAGTCATCTCCCACGTCACCAGGGAGACTTTCACCCCGGGATGTCATGTCCCACATAGGGGGAAGGGCAATAATTTCACTTGCAGAGTTGGGCTTAGAGAGACTGAGGCCACATCTGAGCAACAACAGAGGTCCTCCAGAAGTAACTCTTAGGCGTGCCTATAGGTAGTCTAAGCGTCTCTAAGCTTCACAAGAGTAAGTCTCATGATTGAGGGCATGGCCTATTGATTTAAGTTTTCCTAAAGTTTGACACAGTATCAGGGGATTCCCCGAGGATAAGGTTTAATAGTTTCATATTCATCCCTCAGGAGACTTTTGCCAGTACTTTTTTATTAGATCCATTCTATCTTAACTTGGTTTATAAGGACAGTGGTACTCACCAAAGGATAGTGATTGGGAAATATGGGCATGTGGTATTGGCTTCTTCCTAGGTCAGCACCCAGGAGCTGGGCCAGGATGCAACAACCATTGAAAACTGAGAAAGAGAGTCGTGCAGTGCTTGAGGCAAAATTTGAGGCTAATGGCCTAGAGTAAGGAGGTGAGTGTAAACGCTGGTCCTCAACACCGTTACAATTATGGCATTCCATAGTCTCCACCAAAGACTGAAGAACAAGGACCAGGGCACCTTTCTTTGACTTCTTTTTTATTTTAACGCATTCCCTCTAGTAAAGAAAAATATGGAGGGTATCAGTTATTTCCTAACCTTGTTCATTTCCAAGTCCAAGTCGTGGTAGTAAAATGCACTTTTTCAGCCTTAAATCCAAAATTGTAATTTAATGTGAAGTGATTATAAGTAACAGATGCTGGAAGGTTTGCACTTTTTTACTCCACAAGAAGTATACACATTGGATCCAAATTTTTGATATATATGCTATCCAAACTAAGTTAGGGCTGGAAATGAGAGATTGCTAAATTTAAACCCATGCATATAAGCTTTAGAACTTGAAAGTACAATATAAACATGGGGAAATTGGGAGCCCAGACGCATAAAAACTTCACGGTGTTCGACAGACAGCCCCACCTGCTCAGACTCCAAAGGTAAGTGACCGCGTGCAATGCTTAGACACAGGAACCTCACAATTGGCGTATTGTGGACTGAAACCCATGCCTACTGCTTCCCAGCTGGATGATCTCGGCCAGGGTAGTTTTCCCTCTAGGACTCAGGTTCCTCATCTGTGAGACAAGATTATATAAATTAATGATGGGAAAACGCTTCAGAACAAAGAGTTCTGCAAATCACCAAATATATCCAAGAATTTCTTTCAGTATCTGAGTTCTTTCATTTCAAAATTTTGTGATCCATCCAATCCAGGGCCATATTCTCCAATCAACTGTTAAGTGATTATTGAGTTCTAAGTGCCCACTACCCACCATACAAGGAACAGAAGAGAAGAATAAGACCCCCGAGGCACTTACAGCCTAACTAAGGGGCCCCAATGGAAACAAAAAATCAGTGAGCAATACAAGGCTTTGGAAATCATGTAAGTCAGGCCATAAATGACACTGGAATTTGAGCCTGAGGTGTTTGGGCGGCACTGGTAGGAGAATGGCTTCAAACAGCCATTCCCCAGTCCTGCTGCTGCTGACGAAGCCTGTAGGCGGCCTGCTCTGATGACTGCAATGACCTCCTTCTCATGGACCACAGAGCAGGACTTGTTCCTCCCAAAACCAGGCAGAGAGGTGGCAGTGTGAACTCAGCCCAAAGAGGTCCCCAGGGGGTTTCCTTTGAATGTGGCCTAGGAGAGGCAGGTGGAGGTTTTCTTTCTTCCAAAGTACTTCAGTGACACTTCTACTGTGGCATTGCTGTGAGATATCATTCTTTGCTCATAGGCACAGGTCTTCCTGATTAAAGGTGAGTCTCACAAGGGCAAGGCATATGTCTCCTTTTCTTTAACTCCCCATGGCCAGTTGTCATACACTCTCGGTAACTCTCACATCAATAAATAAACACAGAAATGATTGGAGTTTATATGTCCTGAAATATCTTTTGGTCAAAGGGGAGACTGGTAGAAAGGGGGTAAAATGAGAAGTCAAGAGATGTAGACCAAAAGCCTACTTGTGAGAAAACTTTGGGCTCTACCTTCCAGTGGTCCATTACAATGAAACTTTGATCTGATCCAGTATTCTTTGTTTTCTCCATGACCCTAGTTCCTCACAATAAAGCTCCAAGAAGCAAAGGAGCATTCAGCTGGAAACACAGTTTTGTTTGGAGGAGATATGGCAGGAGTGGGGAGGATGTTTCAGTTATCATTGCTGTGTAACTAACCACCCTCTAACCCAGTGGCTTGAAACAGCAATGTATTCTCTCTCGTGGTCCTGTGGGTTGGCCACCATCAGCTGGGCAGTTCTGGCTTGGGGTTGTCATGCAGATACAGTCAGAGGACGGTTGGAGCTGGAATCATCTGAAGACTAATAGATGGGCTGCCTCTCCAAGGTGGCGTCTTGCCCTAGGAGTCTCACCTGGGGCACTCCGGGGCCTCTCCCCTGGTCTCTGTCTCAGATGGCACTACCTCCTCCAAGGCCAGTTCACACGGCTTGGGCTTCTCCCAACATGGTGGCCACAGGAGAGTCTCCCTTCCTACAGGGCAGCTGGCTTCCCAGGGTTGGAAGCACAAGCCACCTGTGATTGAACACTAATGGGACTTGCCCAGTTTCAACGGCATAGGAAAACAGACTCTGCCTTTGAGCGAGGGCATGGCAAGTTCCTATTTTAGTGCATGCAGGATGAAGACCCTGTTGCAACCAACTTTGGAAAATACAACCTGCCACAGGAGAAAGTTATTGTTGTCATGTTGATGCTGGTACCTTTGTTGACATTACTGCTTTTGCTGTTTCTAAGAATCCCTGCTGGGCCAGACTAAAGCAGGAGAATACAGAGAACTCACCAGCCCCAACCCTTGTTGCATCGAATGGCTGAATGGCAGTGAAACTAAATAGTTCCTGGAAACTAGGGTTGTTCTTTGGTATCTCGCAGCCTATAGCTCCTCACTAGCCTGTGAAACTCCTCTGAGTAAATTAGACAAAGGAACCCTTTCCTCCAGGTAAATGCATAGCCTGGGGGGTGCAGGGGGGGACAGCTCCACTGGAGGCCTCCAGCAAGGCACACCCGAGGGACCCGGCCTTCCTCCCGGCATAATAGAGTAGGCCAGCAGTGACAAACTGATGAATGGGTGAATGAATGAACCAGAAAACATAACACCGAATTGTATGCCTATATGAACTGGTTGAAATGAAAAACTTGATGTATATGTGGTACTAGAACAACAACAATAAAAACGGTAGAGCTGCGTGACATAAAGAATGGACCCCTAATGTAAACTGTGGGCTATAGATGATAGTATAACTATATTAATGTTGGTTCATCAATTGTAATAAAGATACTGTACTAATATCAAAGGTTAATAATAGAGAAAACTGAGTATGGGTATATGGTTAATTGCATACTTTCTGCATGTTCTGGAAAACAACAATTCTAATATATATTTTTTTAATTTAAGAGTTAAAAAAAAGAGAGACCTATGCTTTCCTTTTAAAGTGAGGGCCCACCACGTAGATAGGAGAGGGCAGTAAGGGAACTGGATCAGAAAAGAGAATTCCCCCAAAGCAGCTCTGCTTTCCAAAGGGCAGCTGAGATCCACACCCTGGAAAACATCCCCTGCAAGGTGGCGGGGGCATGAATGATAGAGCATTTGCAGCTGAACATAACACAGTTCAATTACAGCCAGGAAACCAGAGCTGGTGGCAACCAGCTAATCTAGGAAAATCAAAGTAGGAAGGACCGTGTTATTTATAACCTTACTGAGGTGACACTGCCACACTGCCCAAAAAATATTGTCTAAAGTATTACCAAAGAACATAATTTTTCAGACACAATTACTTTTTCAGAAGCATGTAATTCACTAGGGTGATTTTAAAGCACTGCCCTTTGCAGCTGTAAATTGCCATTTGTGGGTGTGTGACTTATCTGTGGGCTTATTCAGTCAGCCCCCCACCCCCACCCCTTCCAAGCCACAGCTATCCATCTGGGATTAAATCTGAACAGGGTGTGTGCTCTGTCTTCACTGTGTTCAGAAAACTTACTGGTGGCAAGTAGAAATAGCTAGGACTTAACAGAGCTTTAAAAGTCCTTTTTGCATTAACAGAAAAACGAAATATATATATATTCCCCCTTGCTTCGGTTATCAGAAAGTTGAGTATTTGTTCACTCAGAGTTCCACAGCAACCTCTGTTCAAGCTTGCCCAGAGCCAATACGACCTCAGCCCTCCCACCAAGAATAACTGAAGCATAAAAATGTGATTTCCATAGAATCCACAGAATATCAGTTTGCATCAGGTGAAGCAAAACCAGAATCCCCAATGTCTCATGGATTTGGAAATCTACCAAATCGTTTGTACTCTACCCACCCAGTACTCCCAGGTATGTAAAAACGTAAATATTTCATTTTATAGTTTATATGGGGTGTTTTATAGAGCAGAGAAATCAGAACACCCTGAACTGAACACCACAAACCCGCGTGCTCTAATGCCGCTCAGCCCTATTCCTTGCTTTATTCCCCTTATCAGGGATTAAGGGCGGCTCTGACACACATGAATGCTTTTGATATTCCCCACCAAAGATTCTGGAGAAAACCAGATCATTAAAGAGGGGAAAAACAAGTTTGAGGCTTTGCTGCTTCTAAACTTATAAACTGCAGCTTAAGAAGTTCACATCGAATTTAGTGCAGGAGTCTCATGTATTAAGAGCATGGAAGTGATGTCAAAAGCACTTGCTGGCTTTCCTTGCACATAAGGCTTTGGGTTAAGCACTTCACATGCTTTGTCATTTGTTCATTCTCACTACAACCCTATGTGAGGTAGGTATACTATTATTATCGCCATTTGATGAGGAAACTGAGGCATAGAGAGGTAAAGCAACCTGCTCAAGGTCACAAAGATATTAAGTGTTGGAGCCTGACTCTGAAACCAGTACTCTTCATTATTATCCTACCCATTTCACAGATGAGACAATCAAGGCAGAGAGAGGCGACGTGACTTGCCTATGTTTACAAACCGAGCAAGTGGTCAGATGGAACTCCACCCCGAGTATGCCTGGCCCCAGAGCCCAAGTTTTGTTGTTAGCGACAAATTGATAGGCAGAGCAACCCAACTCCTTTTAACTCGCGTGTGACTCACTGGGTTTGGTCTTTGGAATGGAAACAGCTGCTGCTGTTTCTCTCAGTATTGTCTGCTTCAGCAGTACAAAGCACAGTGCCACAAAGGAAGCTTCAAGAATGGGTGAAACAGAGAATTGTCTACATTACATGATTTCAGATGCATCGGAAATCTATAACTTCTCACACTTAAGAAGTCATTCCTTTGACTTTTCAGCTTTGGAAACGTAAACCATTATGCTGCATCAATAATCCATCTCTCAAAAGGGATGCCTTTACCAGACTTTCCTTTAAATGGAAAGGAAAATAAAAACTTTGGAGTGGGGAGGAGGAAAAGAAACAGAAAGCAGCTTCAGACCTACTGGGCATCCCAGCCTGAGCCTAAGGTATGTCCACCTCTGAGATTCATATATGTCTGCATGGATTTAGTGAACTGGTAGAGCTGGGCTGCCAGCGGTACATTTGCAGAAGGGACTGAGAAGCCTCCTGTGACCACCCTCACCCTAAGTGAGAAGAGGGACAGCAGACAAGCTTGGCCCAGTGACAAAGCTGAACACACACAGCGACAGATGCTGTTCTGAGTATAGCATGGGTTTGTGTAACTCACCTTTGTCTCCTCTCTGGGTGTCAAAGAGGTGGGCTGCAAATGAAAAGGAAGAACTGTTTCAGTTAAGACTTGCCAGGCATTAGAAGATGAAAGAGTGCTGATTTTCCAGGATTGAGAAGTCACAAGAACCAAGACAACTCATTCATGGGGTTATTTCCAAGTCCTTTGCAATAAGTCTGTGTGCCTGGGTCTGATAGCCAAAACTGGATGGGATGCAAGTAAGAAGACAAAGAAATGTGCCATAGGAAATTCTCTGTACACCCTTCTGTGCTCTAACCCAGCCCAACTCTTAGCTGAGAACCAGGACTGATTTCAATCATTTAAGCATCCATTCATTCAGCATTTATTCAGAACCTACCATGCGCTCAGCATAGGCAGAGGATCCAGCTGTTTACAAGACACTTATTTCTTCACACTCCTCTCCTAGGTCATCTCTCTTGCTCACTGCCCTTCAATCTTTCTAGCTTCCCTTCAACTCTTTCCTTCCCTGGGATACCATATGTGCCAGTCCTGCCATCTACAACACTTTCATCCAACCTTCGCACAGTTAGCTTCTCCTCATCCTTGGGTCTCAAGCTAAAGTCACCTCCTCAGAGAGGTCTCCCTGGCAACCCTGTTAAATGGGTCCCCTGTTAGTCCATCTCACATCACACATCACAGTTGCATAAGTAGGAACTTATTTATGTGTTTCACTGTTGGTTCTTCTCTAGACTGTAAGCTCTGCTTCATCCCTTAGTGCCAGCTTAGTGCCAGCTTATTGCCTGGCCCACAGTAGGCCCTCTATAAACACAGGTAGAATAAATGCTATCAGATGGACTCCATTCTATAGAGGAAAATCCAAAGCCATGGAGTTGTATCAACTCAACTCAGAATTCAGATGCAGGCAATCCAATGTTATATTGTGAGTAGGTTCTACCATATCACACCCCCTCAAGGACCTCACAATTTATTGGGAGACACAAAAACAATAAACAGAAATAATATGATTCATGCTATAATAAAGGTCTACCTAAAGCGCTGTGAAAACATGAAGACAGCCTGATTAATTTAGCTGGGGAATAATGAAAAACTTCTATGGCTCATCTGAATTGAGCCTTGAAGGATGAGGTGGGGTATAGCAGCAGAGACATACTGGGAGCAGGTCATTGGCCTGACAAGCGTGGGCATGGTGGAATTCTCATCCTTGTCTCCATCAGAAAGGGATGCTTTATCCAGGCAGCTGCATCCATTCATTCAATAAGGGTACCTACCACACACCAGGCACTGAGGAAACAGTAAGAAAAACAGACATGTTCCCTAACTTCTGACAGGAAATACTCAAATGAGGATCATTGGCCAATAGGGTTCACAGACAGAGATCTGAAGAGGTAAACAGAGCCCAGATCATGGTAAACCACACTGAAGAAATTCAAGGTGCCCCTGCTTATAGACAGCCAACAGCCAGGCATGTGATCAGCCAGCCATCCGTTTGTCTGTCTGCTGACCACAGATACTTGAAAAAGCCCAGCAAAGATCATCTGTCTTTGTCCAAAGCAGAGGAACCTCCCAGACAACTCATAGAACCACAAGCTAAATAAAAGGTTTGTGGTTATAAGCTGCTATGTTTGGGGCATAGTTTGTTACTAAGCAAAAGCCAGATGATCAATGTATGATACAATGCAAGATGCTACAGGGGTGAAACACACAAAAATGCCCTGATTGAGAACAAAATTTACCCTGTCATGAAGGAAACGGAGTTGTACCTAAGTAAATATGAAATATGATGGACCAAAACAAGTTCTTAAGAGAGGCACCAACATTTGCTATTAGAACATGGAGAACAATGAGATTAACTGTGCCTGAGGATGGGAGAACGCTTATGGAGGAGAGCATATGAGATGAGTACGGTGGCACAGGGACAAAGTCATCAGGAAGAGTACGGGGAAAGAGGAGCTTCTAGATGGTGAGAACATCTTGCTTAAAAACTCAAGAAGTAGGAAAACAGTAAATAATCTGGGATTCTCAGCTGGAATATTTTTCACTTCCTACTCTCGTCTCATCCCATATAATCACCCTCCCCAATAAACTCCTTCAGGTCTGGGCTTAGACCCCTCTTCTTCCAGGAAGCCTTCCTTGACATCCTCACCTCCACATCTGTCTTAGGTGCTATAGTGGCTCAGAGCCATGTATCCCAGAGAAAACATGTCCTTAAACTTAATTCACTCATATGGATGTGAACCCATTGTAAATAGGACCTTTTGATGAGTTACTTCAGTTAAGGTATGGCCCAAATGAATCAGGATGGGTCTTAATCCTATTACTGGAATCCTTTATAAGCAAAATGAAACTCAGACACAGAAAAAGAAAGCCAGAGGGAGCAGCTGGAAGCTGAAAGTCAACAGAATCTGGAAGAAAAGGAGACGCTGCCAGTGCAAAGCCAAGAACCTAGGATCACCAGCAGCAAGTCCCAGAATGTCAGTCTTCTGGAAGAAAGCACTGCCCTGATGATGCCTTCATTTTGGACTTCTCCAAGCCTCAAAACCCTGAGCCAGTAATTTCCTGTTGTTTAACCCAAGCCTTTGCATGGTATTTGCTTTAGCAACCAGGAAATTAAAACAGGTACTCTCCTCTATATTTCCTCTACTGAAGCCCTCTCCACAATGTGGTCTCTCATCTAATCATCTCATGTTGCTACGAGATCATCAGCTATCAAGTGCAAAGGCTAGATAAACCCAGGTCATCTGTGAGTCCAGAAAGTTTTTTGAGAGAAAAAGCATGGAAAATAGAATTCAGAAAGCTGCCAATCTAAAATAAAGAGCAAATGTTTTCCTATCAAAATGGTGAAGTACACACAAATTTATTTTAATGGCTCAATATAAGAAAAGAAGATGAAAAAAGTCCAGTATTTATAATCAGCAGCTTTCCATCTACATTTAAGTATGTTCTTAAGAAAGACAGAAACTAGTGCTAACATTCAAATCCTAATAGAAAGCATCTTCTTTTGGACTTTTATTCACTAATCTGATAGTTACCCATCACTCAGTGTTTGCCAATTTCAATAACTGGTTAGAAATAATAATTCAGTCCACCTTCTTGAAATCAGCATTTCCAAGTACATATTTCTCTAGCCTCTTACTGATGTCAGTAACTTAACTTTCTGACTGTACCATGTGGATGTTACCTGTGTTTCCTGGGGTAATCACTATGTAGGGCTCCTTGTAGGGTAAATTGCCAACCTCACTTCCAAACTCCACCCCCTTGGCTTCCAAGGTAACTTGCCCCAAGATTCCTGATCTATGGAAGTAGCTTGAGGGCAAATTTACATATTTATATCTTTAGGTGTCATCTTGATTGGATCTGGAGAGTGGAGGCAAAATTAGGAAAGGCACAAATCCCTTCTTTTTGATGAGTCACATCATACAGTGATGATCCTTTGTCTCTTAGCGACAAGATTAGCCAGACATTCAGAACAAGGCGGCATGCCCTGAATCTTACCAACAGCAATTTGTTCCTAGTCCTCCTTTCTTCATGGAGCTGGGTTCACCGCCAATTCCTCCTACCAGGTGAGGAGAGGGGGCTTCCTCTTAGTCAAACACCTCACGTTCCCCCAGCTGCCATTTTTACATTTTGCAGTTGTTTCTTTCTTCTCATGTTATGGTGAAGGAAGCAGCTCTCTTGTTGGAAAGCTTTGTTCTATTCAGCCAACAGTTAAAAATGCTTGAGCAGTGTGGGCTAGATACTCAGTTATGATCCATGATAAGACAAAACAAAATGAGACTAAAAACTTTCAATGAAAGGATGTGTCCCAAGCATGAGCACACAGCCCATTGTTTTCAAGCTCCTCTCTGAACTCTAAATGTTGGTGCATGGTCTCTGACAGCCTCACCTCTTGGTCTACACTCTCCTCACTCTCCTGATCTGTATGACGTCCAGGTCTTCATGACTCCTGAATGTATTCTCTAACTCTGACCTCTCCTCTAAGTTAGATTTGTATGCCCAACTGCCTACTTGACATCTCTACTTGGATCTCTTGTAGGCAAACTCAGCATTTCCAGAAGAACTCTCCTGATTCCCTCTTCTATCCCATTAAAAGGAACCATCATGCATTGAAAACCCTAGGAGGCATCCCTTTCTTTAGCCATCCTTGCCCTGTACCGCATACATCCAATTTTCCACCTAGGCCATGGGCGCATTTTTCAAAATAGGTCATGAGTCGGATAATTTATATCCACCTTCCTGGTTGCTCTCCTAATCCAGAACACCATCATCTTTCCCTGGGCTGCCGTAAACTAGCCAAATGGGTCTCCCTGCTCCCATTCTCGCCTACCGGTAATCCATTCTCTACACAGCAGCCAAGGTAATATTTTAAAACAAAACCCAAATCATCTCAGTCCCCTGTGTGAAACAGCCTGTGCAAAACTGCAATGGCTTCCCACTGCAGCTAAAATAAAATCCAAATTCCTTGCTGTTTCCATGTCATCTAAGGCCCTCCTGTGACTGGCATCTGCCTGTCTCTCTCTCAGTCGTTCTTTCTCTCTCATTAGCTCTTGCCTCATTGTCTCCTCTCTGTTTCAAAGACAAAAGCTCTTTCTTGCTGCTGGCCTCTTGTACTTGCTGTTCCTTCTGCCTGGAATTCTAGTGCCACATCTCTGCAGGTTCTCAAAGGACTGCCTTTTTCTCAGCCTTAAGGTCTTGCCTTCAATGTTACCTTCTTAGAAAGGCCTTCCCTGACCACTTAATCAGGGTGTCATCCTTGTTCCCCCTCTACCACATCATTACACTCCCTCATAGTACTTAACCAGAAACTCATGATTATATATCAGTTCTGCAGTTCATTGTTTTTCCTACCCAGGAGAATGTAACACCATGAAGGCAAGGGCCTTGTCCATCTTCTTCACCATTATATCCTCTTTGTCTACAGTGGACTCTGGAATATAGTAGACGCTCAATAAAAATAGTTGTTAAATAAATGGAAAAATGAATCCATAAATGCTGTCATTGATATTGCTTTTTATTAAAATGGAATATGTGCAAAATAGAAATGTACATAATTCTGAGGTCAGTAAAGTACAATTTGAGGGTACACAGAGCTCCAGATTGCCCATCTTTTGTTAACATATTAAATACTCACATATGACATAGAAAGCTCGCATTTGCTAGATTACATAAAGAGGAAATTATTATTAACAAAGACTTCCTGGTGGGCAGTTCTAAGCTGGACACCATAGACTATCTAAGGAATTAGGTGTTGATAAAAACAGGGTGTACTAGTTTCTTATAGCTGCTGTAACAATTTACCACAAACTTAGTGACTTCAAACAAGACAAGTTTATCATCTGACCATTCTCAAGGTCAAAAGTCTGAAAATGGGTATCATGAGCTAAAAGCAAGGTATCAGCAGAGCTGATACCTTCTGGAGTTTCCAGGAGGAATTTGGTTGTTTGTCTTCTCCAGCTTCTAGAAGACATATGCATTCCTTGACTCTTGCCCCCTTCCTCCATCTCCAAACACATCAATCCAACCTCTGCTTCCATCTTCCTATCGTCTCTCTGATTTTGGCCCTATTGCGTACCTCTTATAAGACCTTTGATTACATTGGACCCACCCAAACAACCCAAGGATCCTTTGCTTAATCACACATGCAAAATGCCTTTTGCCACATAAGGTAACTCCTTTACACTCTTAAATTATTGAAGAGAACAAGTTTTTGTTTATATTAATTTTATCTATTCACATTCATTGTATTAAAAATTTAATTGAGAAAAGTTTTAAAATGTTTTACTAATTAATTTCACCATAAATAATAAACATTAAATAACTATATTTTCCCCAAAAAAAGTTAGACCTTGTTACCTATCATAGCCTGCCAACTTCCAACCAGGACCATTCCTGCCAATCCTAAAGAATACCTACGGCAACATATAAGATTCCACAAGGGTTCCATGCACTAAGGAAACTTTCCAGAAACTTACAACCTCCAGGTGGGTCCCTGGACCAGATAAGTCCTTAAACCTAGAGAGCCCAGGCTCTCCAGAACATCAGATAGTTCTATCTCCCTACCCCATATTAGTGACAGACCCTTTCAATATGAAAAATTTAGAACTGCCATAGCCCAAACACCCCTAAAGAGAGGGATGGAAAGATCAAAGGTGATGGTGGAGCTATATAGAGAAGACAGGAGTTAATAAATGAATATGAATGCTGAATCATTGAATTGATATCTCTTTTAGTCTCCAGTATTTTAGAGCAGCTAGAAGTAAAAGCCTAAAATTGTGGAATTGTAACTAATGTCAAACTCTGAAATACATTCTACAACTGACTGTGGTGCTGTGCTTTCAAATTTATAGCTTTTATATATATATATATATGTTATTTTTCACAAAAAAGGAAAAAAAGTCAATTGTGATGATTAAAAAATATTTAAGCCCTCTAGCCTCCTATATTATGGAGCAGCTAGAAGGAAAAATATGAGAGGATGATATGGTAGCCCATGACAAACTCTGGGATCTGTTCTGTAACTGCTTGTTGAAGAGTGCTTTGAAAACTATTGCTTTTTTCAATCTCTTTGATTTGTATATATGTTATACTATACAATAAAAAAAGTTAAAAAAAATAATAACGAAAAGCATGGCATAGTTTACAATTTTACAAATCCCCTGAATGTCTGGCTAAATAGCAGACAGCTGGATTCTCACATCTGCTTCTACATTTAATCTATTGTGATATCACACTTCATACAACCGCTGGAAAACTCCATTGTACACCATTGAGAGAATGAACTGAGATCTCAAGAACCCTGAAAAGATTTCAGGGATCCCTACTCATCCCAGGACCACTCTTTGAGAACTGCCGTTCTAGCAACACAAACTGCCTTTAATTTACTGTGCCCATAATGCTGATTTTTGCAAAGCTGGGAGTCATCTGATCCTTAACTGGTGAATGTGTGCTTTTCCTTTAAGACTCAGGTTTATCTTCTTCCAGAAAGCCTTTCCTGAGCCTTGCAGTCTGAGTCAGATGCCCTTCCTCTGGCTTCTGGTAGCATATTCGGTCTCATTAGTTCTCAACCTCATTCTAGTCTCAAGGCCCTTATCCCACTGGATATAGTTCTTAAGCCCACCACATTGTGAACTACTTGCGGATAAAAACCATGTTCTCTGCATCTCTATGGCCCTGCATGTCAGGTCAGTGGTGTACTATAAATGTTTATTGAATATGAGGTAAATGGATCCTTCCTTCTGGCAATTAGAGCAAGCCAGCATGAGGGCAAGATAGGAAGGAATAGGTAGGCAGCACCTGTCACCACAGGCTTGGCTTCACCCCATCTGGCCCAGTCCCAAGTAAAGATCTTGACCATACCTGTAAGGCACACATGCTCAACCTACAGGTTTCTGGTTCTGGAGCATGTTGGATCATTATTAAGCAGAAGAAATGCTCAAAGCCCCCTAAGAAGGTTGGGTCTCCATGTCTTGCCAGGTGCTCTGTACTGCTCAGTGGATCATTTATGGAGGTCAGGGTACACAGTACCCAATAAATGGGTAGGACCCCCATCTGCCTCACAGTCCTGACTTAAAGGAGCAAGCAGAGAAACATATGGAAAACCACTGATGAAGAACTAGCCTCATACCCATAGAGTGAATTAGCCTAAGGTCTCTCTTAACACAACTTTCTAGAAAATCTCACTGAACTTAGACAGCAATCCTGTTGACTTGGCTGCAAACAAGTGTGAAAAAGGTAGGTAATGTGATTGCTCTGATTTCATGGTTCCCATCTAGGATGATGTCTATCAGATACAATGACTGGACCTCTCCTCATCAAAGCTTCCTCAACTGCTTCAACTTCATGGTTCAAATCCACAGATAAGTTAGAAGATATGGGAGACTTGGCTATGTCAGCCCCCATACAAATGTGTAACCTGAGTAAACACACTCATGACTAACAAACTCCACATGTACCTACCTGCTTACTGAAAACAATGAATGGGATCCATGCAACTGTAACTTATATTACAGGGCATGAAAGTACTGGCAGAGGATGTGCCTTGCAAACTTCCAACTTGGAGGAGCAAAATCGACCAAGGGACACTGCTGCAGCCCTTTGATGTTCAGTGCCACATTTGTGCTGAGGCTTTACTTCACATGGGCTGCTCCCAGCCAATGGCTAAAGCAGACCCATTCTTGGGTGGCACAGGACTCCGTTTGTAGCTGACTGGCTCATGGACTCCCCAGTGGCCTTGCTGCACCAACCTTGGACTGCACAGCCATCGAGGACACTCCATCCAAACTTCCCTCCTTATCCTTACTCGGGATCAGACTTGAACCATGGTCTAACAACCAGAAATTCTGAGAGTCTCCAGATCCCTCACCATTTTCTCTAACACAGTCATTTCTCTAATAAAATTCTTGTACGTTTACTCCTGCTTTGGCAACTGCTTCTCGGAGAATCTAGGCTAACACACCATGTTCAAGAAAGAACCAAACTAGGAAATAGGAAACCTGGAGCATTGTCCCAGCTCTGCCCCTTTCTAGTTATGTCAGTTCACTTGTAAAAGCCTCATTTCTTCATCTGCCAAATGAATTATCTGGATTAGCTCATTCTAAATTCTCTTCTAGTTCCATCATCATGGGTTCTAGAGCTCGCATCCTGCCATTCAGAATCATAGAGTTCCCAACGTCATGGGAGACGTTGTCTCTGAGCATGATAATGTCTCAGGCGAGGAGTCACACTTTCGTACACTGCCCTTGGCCAAGAGAAAACTAAGACGTGGCCAAACTCTCAGTAAAAAGAGTAAGGGCATCCTTGGGGGTGGCCCTTTGAAGAATTGAGTGAGTATAACATACATTTTTGAGTCCAGGTTGCTGCAAGGTGAGCAAGAGCTCACTTTGAAACCAGTCATGGTATCTTACCCAGCTTGAAGAACTTCTACCCACCCCAGGAAGAGGTGAAGAGCTCTCTCTATATGAAGGGGGGGTGGATTTATAACTAACCTTAAGTATTAGATCTAGAAATCATGAAAATGAAGAAGTAAAGTTTGGACAGGTTACCAGGAGATGGGGTGTGGATAGGGAAGAGGAAGTCAAGGCTTAAAATGTACAGGAATGATGAAAATGTTTTAGTAGTGGATGGTGATGAAGGTAACACAACATTGTGAATTCAATTAAAAGCATTGAAATATATCCTGAATTTGATTAAAGGAGAAATGTATATTTGTATATATGATAACAGAATGAACACTAAGTTAAATCATGGACTTCAATTAATAGAACAGTTTTTTAAATGTGCTATCATCAATTGCAATAAATGTTCCACACCCATACAAGGCATTGGTGGTGGGATGTTGTATGGGAATCCTGAATCTTATTCATGGTTAGTCTGTAAACTCACAACTTCTCTAATAAAGAGAAAAAAAAAGCAAGTAAAGTTTGGTTAACACATTGAATCAGCAGGAAAAATAAATCTCTTTTGCCGAGAACAGTATGGCAACAGTATGGTTCAGAAGCCAAGTTATTGGTGCCAAAGGCAGTTTACCTCTCAGTAGGGAACACCACAGGGAATGGGTTATTATCCGTGTAGGACTGAGCATTTGCTGGCAGAGTGAGACAGCCCATGCCAGGAAAATACTCACAGTTAAAATATCTTTCAACTGCAGTCATCAGAGATCCGCATAAAAGCCCCAACACTGCCAGCCACCTGGCAGCAAGATAGAAAAGTCTTCAGTATGGAAGTGATAGCCAGCCTCCTCCACGGTGGGATCAGTGGGTTCAGAAAGGCTCTCTCACTTCCATAATCCCCACAATTTGGACCACTGAATTGGAGTGAGGCATTAATGGGAGGAAACCTGTGTGAAAATTCCTATATGCTGCTTGAGAGGAGTGTCAGTCCAACCAATTAACATAGCCAGTAATTTGTCACATTAAATTATCACAGCAATTTATGAGAGTGAAGGGGGTTTTCTAGGAACCAGGATCTAGGACAGTGCCATCTTCCAGCACCTACAATGTACAAAAGGCTTTCCAAGATAATCCATATGGGGTAGATATGGTGTACTGGACCCAGTATCCATTTCATCTTTCCTCTAAGCAGGGGTTGCCAGAAATAAAGTTGCAACCCCTTAGAAGATCTAATAATTAAACAGCCAGCATTTTTGCAAACATGAAATAGAATGGAATGGAATAGAATGGGACACAATGAATGTAATGAAATAGAGTAGAATAGGATAGAGTGGGATTGGATAGAATGGGAGAATATTAGAGTGCATTACACACAGACACACAAACACATACACACACATGGGCTTTGACCAAATGTACTTTTCATTTTTTCCAGGCAAAAAAAAAAAAGCTTTATAGCTGCTATCCTAGCCTATCTTCCCAAAGTGCAAAGACTGAAAGCTGTAAGTAGTATTTCCCATAGTCTCTTGCAATCTTCAATCTTTTGAACATGATTTAAGTTGGCCAGTCATATACCGTTACATGAGATGCATAAAGCATAACGAAGAAAAAGGTCTCATTTCAGGTAGGCTGAAATGATGTTGCCACTGACCAACAAAAGGGGCACTGGGTCACAGTGTCCAGCCACTGATTCATAGTGGTCAGAGGCAGAGCAGGGGCATCCATGTGTTGCTGATGTGAATCTAGCACTAGAGGCAATGTCTCCCATAACCTTTTCCTCTACACCTAATCACAACCAGGATAGAATGTTCCTGGAGCCATCAGTTGCCATCTCAGCTGCCAGATTCCCCAGCTTCAAGATTGCAGCAGAGGTGGCAGCTCCCCAAGTGGGATGGTTCTACAGCGTTACTCCAAAAATCACTCCTGAAGGCCCAACCCACTCCTCCAGCCAGCCAAAGATTTTCTGAGTACATGATACCTTTTTTGGATTAAAAATGGCTAGAGTGGTTTATGTTAGCTGCAGCTAATCCTTACCCAATCACGGAAAAGATATTCAAGGCATTAAATGATGTCCAAAGTCTTATCTCAAATTGAATTAGTGGCAAAGGTGGGGCTGAAACCCAGTTTTTCAACTCTAAGCCCTCTGTTTATTTGGTATCTATTCAACTGCGTTTTATGTAGTAATGGAAAGAGAGACTGATATTAAACCTAAGGAAAAGGCCAAAGGTTTGGAAAGAAGTTTAGTGTCCAAATCTTACTCTCCTAAATTCCTCCCCTCCTCTGAATTCCTGACTAGTGGAGCTTTCATATAAGGAGTAAACATCAACTATAAGACAAAATATTATTCTTTTAAAGGCTGAACAAGTCCCTCTCATTCCTATGAGGCAGGATTTCTCAGGTAAGCTGGGTGGGGTATGTAGGTAAGGCTTTTCCCTACTTGAACAGAAGTGGTAAGATCTGTGAGAAAAACCCCAAGCTTCTGATCCAAGCAGCCAAATGGATGGTGTTTGTGTTTCCTGGACTTCTTAAAGCAGATTCCATGGAATGGGTTGGCTTGCAATTTGAGGATGAAAAAATGTTCAAATCAAGTCCTCATCATCAAGGTGATGCTTTCTTCCCAAAGACCAACTGCTGGCAATCCGTGGCTCCTCTGCCACATTGCAAGGCACATGGTAGCATCTGCCAGTCTCTCCCTTCTCTAATGGGTTTCATTAATTTCAGCTCCCTGCTTCTATGGCTTTTTCTCTGTGTCTGAATTTCATTCTCTTATAAAGGACCCTGGTAAGGGAATTAAGACCCATTCAGATTGAGGCGAGTTACCCCTTAACTGAAGTAACCTCATCAAAAGTTTCCACCTACAATAGGTCCATACCCACAGGAATGGACTAAATCCAAGAACACGTTTTTGTGGGATCAATACAGCTTCAAATCACCACAGGTGGCAATGGCCAATCTGCAACAGGGGCCCTCAGGTGTGGTTACACACAGGCGCAGAACCTACAGGAAAGCTTAACAGAGACATGGAAAGCAGAGAGAGAATGTAGTATGGGCTCCATTGATGTCTCAGGCTTTGAACACACAGATTAACAGCTCTTTCTCTTAAATTGGAAAAAAAATAACCTAGAAAATAGGTGGAAAGAGTAATGGGAAGACAGGTAGAATTTTTCAGCCCCTTTGGGCAGAGGTGAAAATGTGGGGAGAAGATCCTGGACATTCCTTTCCCCCTACAGATGGCAAGCCTTGGTGGACAACTCCTGCTCCTAGAGTCTAGGGCATCTGGACAGCCAGGTATTCCCAAAGTTACCACGTCCTGGAAGAATTAGAAGAGAATTTGAGGACAGAAAGGTTAAGAGAAAGATGGAGGGCATTGTAAGATCCCATAGCCTGCTTCACTGTTTTGCTCAAGAATGTTTCAGAATGTAGAGATCTCATATCAACTTAGCTGAAGCAACACACAAATGTATAGATTAACAACTCCTTCAAATTGATGTTGAGGGATGCAAAACTCATATGTCTCTTGCTGGGCTGGCTTAGCTCCATTCCCATCTGAGTGAGGCTTGTTAATATGTTGGTATTCACTTGCTCTAGTGAGTTTATTTTATCACAGACTCACTGAGGGAAAAAACATCACAACTTACCACAATAAAGTAAATATCACAAGATAAATGATAGTGTTTGGATTTTAGGGACTCAGAACAGTCAAATGCAAACAGTTTCTAGACTATTAGTTATTAAAGGTTATGGCATATGTCACCCAAAAGGGTTTTCCCTAACTTTACAGCATGACCTCTTGGAGGATTAATTGCCAACTTAATTTTTTTCTCCCATCTTAACTTTATGAATAATCAGCCTGGAACTCCTAAGTTGCTCAGGAATGAGGAGTTGCTGGTTTTAAGAAATGCTTTGTTGCACATTTTTGTTAATTTAAACATTTTTTTAATGAATTATGATGCCCTTGAATGGGAATCAAATATCTTCCATTTGCCTCTCCAGATTCACTTTCTACCCTTTTCCACTCTGCTCTCTATCCCAGGAAACCAACCTGTAAAGACTGCAACAATGGACTCCCTACCTTTGACTTCCAGTTGGGCATGGCCATGGGAAGAACTGGTCAGAGATTGGAAGGTGGGAAGGAGGGAAGATCTAGGGTCATATGTACCCCAGATCCCTCCTGTGTGCTCCATGGCTGATTGCAGTCATTGGTGCAAAGTCACAGCTCTTATCAATCAGCCCTCTCTTCACAACTGTCTGTCTATAGGTTCCATTAATTTGCCCCCTGTGATAGATTCCATCATTTGTTCACAAATATTTATGTTCTTTCTCATGGCAGAGTATAGGCTTAATTTGGGGCTTGGCCACAGGCTTTGCTTTGGTCAAAAGAATGTGAACCAATGTACTATTCATCGCATTTGAACAGAAGCTTTAAATACACTCTTGAATGGTTTGCCTCTGCCTCTCTTACTCCTGCCCTCCATCATGAGAACAGCAGGGCTCCATTTAGAGATTACCTTCAAATGAAAAGACACGTGAGTCCAGAGAAGCCAATCAAGTCCATCTATGCCCAGCTGACACCCAGCTGAGACCAGGAGAGTCAAGCAGAACCACTGATAGACTTTCACTGCCCCTTCACATCTGGGGGTATTATCAGCACCCACTTTGGAAACCCTGTGGTTTCTCTTCAGCCTCATCAAATTTGTATTAAGTCCCTTTATTAATGACTCCTCAAATTATGCAGTTTGTACATGTCACCTGATTCCTGCTGAGACCCTGGCAGCTACATGTCATATTCAAAGCTGAGGATATTAGAAATAAACCACAAAGAGACTTGATCCAAAGTAATGGTTACCAAATCTCTTAAAAATAACGAGAAGCAGCCACCACAACAACCAAACTCACTGCCCTCCTCCTCTCTACATGGGACATAACTCCCAGGGGTGTAAACCTTCCTGGCAACATGGGACAGAAATCCTAGAATGAGCTGGGATGCAGCATCAAGGGATTGACAAACCTTCTCGACCAAAAGGGGGAAGAAAGAAATGAGACAAAACAGTATCAAAGGCTGAGAGATTTCAAACGGAGTCGAGAGGTTGTCCTGGAAGTTATTCTTACACATCATATAGATATCACCTTTTTTTTAGTTAAGATACATTGGAGAGGCTGGAGGCAAGTGCCTGAAAATGTAGAGCTGTGTTCCAGTAGTCATGTTTCTTGAAGATAATTGTATAATGATTGAGCTTTCACAATGTGACTGTCTTATTGTGAAAACCTTGTGTCTGATGCTCCTTTTATCTATGGTATGGACAGATGAGTAAAGCACATGGATTAAAAACAAATAAATAATAGGGGGAACAAATGTTAAAATAAATTTAGTAGATTGAAATGCTAGTGATCAATGAAAGGGAGTGGTAATGGGTATAGACAAAATAGGAGAAACAAAGGCTAAAATATATTGGGTAGATGGAAATATTAGCAGTCAATGAGAGGGAGGGGTAAGGAGTCTGGTATGTATGGGTTTTTTTTCTTTTTACTTCTTTTTATGAACTGATGCAAATGTTCTAAGAAATGATCATGGTGATGGATATACAACTATGTGATGATATTGTGAGTTATTGAATACATGCCAAGAATGGCATGATCATATAGTAATAAAGTTCGTGTTTGTATGTTGCTATGTTTAAAAATAAATAAATAAAAATAACGAGAAGAAGAGGGTGCAAGGGTAGTTCAGTGGTAGCATTCTCACCTGCCATGTGGGAGGACCCAGGTTCGATTCCCAGTCCATGCACTTCCCAAAACAAGCCGACAAGCAAAAAGAACAAAGAAAAAACAAATGAACAAAAATTCAACAAATCGTGCTGCAATAACAGGATACTCACACAGAAAAAGAATGAAATGTGACCCCTGCCATGCAGCACACACACAAAAAATAAATAAGGAGAAGAGGGATAGGAAGAGGAGGGAGAGGACAAAGGAGAGGAGGGGAAACAACAGAAGGAGAAGGAAGAGGAAGAGAAGAAGAAGAAGAAAGGAGGAGGGGAAGAAGAGCAAGAGAGCAGGAAAAGGACAGGGAGAAGAAAGCATTTATTGAGGGTTTACTATCTGCCAACTAGCACACATGACACCAGAAGAACCACTTGAGTCTGGCCCAAATTTCTGACCTGCAGAATCATAGTTTCCTAGGATAGTAAATCTGGAGAGGCCAGACATGGTGTTGAAACTAAAAGATTATCTCATTTCATTTTCGCAAGAACCCCATAAGGAAAGTACTATTAATTATCCCTATTTTGTAAATGAAGAAGAGAGAAAGAATATAAACAGATTTTTCAGAGTCACCATTAGAAAATTCCAAATAAAGTTCTCCACAGTCTCAAAAAAGACAGAATACATCTAGCACTGGATGGTGAGAAGGCCTCATGATGACAGCATCTGAGAGGCCTTTGCATGATGGTGGAGTGATGCTAGTTACTCAAGGCTCTTGGATAATGCATGCCAGAAAATCTTGCTAGCCAAGGCAAATACTTCAAAACTGCAGTTTGCAAAATACCAATGGACACACAAGCCAACCCTTTTTTTTTTTTTCATGAAATGTGACAGTCTCTGGGTAGCTCCAGAGTTCATTTAGATGCTGTGGATTTTGTGAAAGATGCCCCATTAAAACTGTGGAATATGTATATAGGATAAGCCTTTTGTGATGCTGGGATTACCTACTACAGTGCAGAGTAAAGTGAACCTTGGGGCTCCGCTCTGAGTGGGTATTAACAGAGAAATTTCCATCATCTCTTGGGTCCTTGCTTCTATTTCAAGATTGTCTTCCAGAAGTGGCAGTTTAAAAGAGGTCTCCACCTTTCACTAATCTTCAACACCAGCCACTTGCTGTCCACTCAGCAATCTTGCATGAAGTTTATCAGTAGAAATGAAGACCATTGTGCTAGTTCTCAATTTTAATGAGCCTCTGGAGGAAGTCACACACTACACAGCTCTACAACATCACTGTTTACCATTTCCTGTAATGATCAACACATCAATCAATCCATATAGCCTACTGTGGTAGTTAGATTCAGTTGTCAACTTGGCCAGGTGAAGGTGCCCAGTTATATTGCTGTGGACATGAGCTGATGGCATGTGAACCTCATCTGTTGCTGTTACATCTGCAGTCGGTTAGGAGGCATGCCTGCTGTGATGAAAGATATTTGACTTAATTGGCTGGTGCTTAAGTGAAAGACTCAACAAAGCACAGTCCAAGCAGCTCAGCATACCTCATCTTGGCACTCACAGCTCAGCCCAGGCCTTTGGATATGCAGAAAGAAGTTACCCCAGGGAAAGTTGTTGGAACCCAGGGGCCTGGAGAGAAGGCCAGCAGAGATCACCCTGTGCCTTCCCACGTGAGAAATAACCTCAGTTGAAAGTTAGTTGCCTTTCCTCTGAAGAACTAACGAAATAAATCCCCTGTTATTAAAAGCCAATCCGTCTCTGGTGTGTTCCATTCCAGCAGATAATAACTAGAACACCTACTGATTCCACTGTTGGAAGACTCAAATCTTTAACTCTTTTTGGTTCTATTTCCATTGCCTATAAGGGCTTTTAACTACTAGTAAATCTGCAAACTCCTTTGTTTTAAAAGTGCAATTCAAACTTTCTCCCTTTGAAGTCCTCCCTGAGTCTTCAGGATGAAAGGCAGGTTGAGGGCCAGGACACTGTAGCTCAAGCTGTCTGGGTTTAAATCCCGGCGCTGTGGTGGTTGAGCAGAGGAAAGTTACTTAACTTTTCTTTGCCTTTGTTTCCTCATCTAATTCCTGGCTTTAGTTATTGATGACTAATAAATAAATATTGATGACTAAGACAAGGAGTTTAAAAACCGTTTAAAATTTTGAAATTGCAAAATTTTCAAAATTGACAATCCCCAATATATCACCTGAAACACTAATACATGGAGGGGTGGAGGGTGGGGGTGACATGAAAAATGCATTTGTAAACATAGTGGACCTTGCTCCCCCACATCCTGGAGCTTCTCAGTGCTGGTAAGTAAAAACAATTATTGGAAGTGTTACAGAAGAGAAACAGGTTAAAATCTAATATTTCCCACATTTATTTCTCCACAGAACCCTTTTTACCCTTGAACATCAGTTAGATTTTGATGCATAACAAACCATCCCAAAAAGGGGCATTTTAAAACAATAACCATTTATTTAGTCTATGATTTTGCAGTCAGTGATTTGGGCCAGGCTTAGACGCATGGTTCTTCTGGCATCATGTGGGCTAGCTCATGGGTCTGTGGTTAGTTGCCAAGTTGGTAAGGGTCTGGCTGATTTAGGATGGCCTCAGTGGGAACAACTCATCTCTGTTCTGTGTGGTCTCTGATCTTGCAGCAAAGTAGCCCAGGCAT
Source organism: Tamandua tetradactyla (assembly GCF_023851605.1). Taxonomy (NCBI): domain Eukaryota; kingdom Metazoa; phylum Chordata; class Mammalia; order Pilosa; family Myrmecophagidae; genus Tamandua; species Tamandua tetradactyla. Next base: position 160,867,256 of record NC_135332.1, read on the forward strand.
CATCTCCTGGAAGCTAGACAGGGATCCAGGAGAGCAAGTGGAAGCATCCAAGAATTTTCATGGCATAAGCCCAGGAGTGGCAGAGGGTCACTTCTCTTTCATTCCACTGATCATAGCAGACCAGAAGACTAGCCTAGATTGAAAGGGAGGAGAAACAAATCCCATCGCTTGATCAGAGAAGCTGCAAAGTCACATTGTAAAGGACATGTTAGAGGAGGGCTAGAGAATTATGGTCATTTTTACACTTTATCATATCATGTTATACCCATGAACAGGCCCCATTATGCTTTGAAGCCCATATTGGGAAACTCTAGACTGATTTTTTTTTTTTTTTTAACATGGGCAGGCACAGGGAATCGAACCTGGGTCTCCAGCATGGCAGGTGAGAACTCTGCCTCTGAGCCACTGTTGCCTGCCCTAGACTGATTCTCTTTTTTTTTTGGAGGGGGGCGGTACATGGTCCGGGAATCAAACCCGGGTCTCCCACATGAAAGGCGAGCATTCTACCACTGAACCACCTGTGCACACAGTGATTCATTTTTTAATGAACTTTTTACATGTTCTTAAACTTCGGGTCAGTAGTTTTCAGCCACACCCCAATAGCTGTTTAAATATTCTTCAACCGTGTCTTCTCAGAAACACATGCAAAAACAATACAAAAAATTAAAAAACTGGTGTGCAAAAGAAATATGTAATCCTCCATTCTTTTCTACTTTAAAAACCTTGGTCCAGCTGATAGCATTCCAAACAAGCAGAGAAATAACTAAGGAAAGATGCAATGAAGAAATATAAGAGCTTGTTTTCACCTTGTTAATTTTTTTTTGTATAGGCAGGCACCAGAAATCGAACCCGGGTCTCTGGCATGGCAGGGAGAACTCTGCCTGCTGAGCCACCATTGTCCACCCACCTTGTGATTTTTTAAATGTTCATTTTTCTTTAATGTAACACAGTTCATGCTCATTATTACATCGTTTCTCTTATCGGCTGTATCTGTATGTGTTTTGAAAACTGAGAAAAATAAACCTCTGATTTAGAAGGAAGGGACGCAACATAACATTTGACTGCTTAATATTTGCAGCCCTATAAACACAGTCTCCCTTGATCTTCAACAACCCTAAGATGAAGATATCATTACCCCCTCCTCCTTTTTACCAATAAGGAGAAAGAACCAGAGAGGTTAAATAACCCCAGGTAACACAGCTGCTACATGGTAGAAAGTCTTAAAGTCTTTCTGGCTCTCTTGGTACCAATACAGCCCCGCCTAGCATGTGTCATGGGCCAGCCATGCCCAAGGGCACAATTGTCTCAGGAAATCCAGAGTCATCTATTGGCTCCCCCTTGCTGAGGGGAGTACTTACTTCCCTGCCCTACTGGCAGTAACCTTGGCCACGTGACTTGATTTTGCAAGAGAAGCATGAGCAGAAAAGATGTGTGCCACACCCAAGCAGGCACTTTAAGGGCTAGCTCAGAGTTTGCTACATTCTCTTTTTCCTCTCACTGTAAACCACACAATGTTCCAAGTGGAAGCTGGTCCATCAGCCTGGGCTGTGGAATAAAATCACCCATGGACTTGAAGCCTGAATCTGAGATACATCTTTGCAGGTGTGGGTCATTGAGATGGGGCCATTTGTTACTGCAGCATAACCCCATTCCTTCAGGGTTCTGAAACTCCCAGGGGGCAGATTCACTACTCCACATTTTTTTTGTATTTTTAAGCTTGTGATAGATAATGGAGTGGAAAAGGGTCTATAGTCAGATCAGGTGGGTTTGAGCCTGACTTTGCCATGAACATCTTGGTAAGCTGCTTAAATTTGCTGAAACTCCATTTCCTCATCCACAAATATGGAAATAATAATAAGTACCACACACACATTCAAGGTGAAGTTCAAAGGAGATAACTATAAAGCCCTCACCCTGTTTCTGGCACTCCATAAGCACTCCCCAACGTTTTGCTAATGCAATCCCATCATACAAACATGAACACACACTGTCTTGATTTCCAAGGGCTGCTGTAACAAAGTATCACAAACAGGATGGCTTAAAACAACAGACATTTATTTTTTCAAAGTCTGGAGGATAGAAATCCAAAATCAAGGTGTTGCCAGGGTCACACTTCCTCCGGAGACTCTATAGGAGACCCTTTCCTGGCCTTTTCTAGCTTCTCTGGTGGTTGCCAGCAAGCCTTGGCATTCCTTAGCTTGAAGTTGCATCACTCCAACCTTCACTTCCATCTTCATATGGCCTTCTTGCTGTGTGTCTATCTGAGGTGTCCAAACATCTCTTTCTGTCCTTATAAGGATACCAGTCATTGGATTTAGGGCTCACCGAGCTCATCTTAACTTGATTTAATATCTGCAAAGACCCTACTTCCAATTAAGGTCCCTTTCACAGGTCCCAGGAGTTAGGATTTCCAAGTATCTTTTGGGAAGGCACAATTCAACCCACAACACACACACATATATGCATGCCCACCTTCTCCCCATCGTCAGTGCCCTCCTCCATTCCCTGTGAGCCAGGTCCTCTCCTGTACTGCCTTTAATAACCTGTGTTCAGACTGCCCACTGCCCTGCTGTTCATTTTTGCACTTTCTGTCTGGCTGTCTTTCTCTGTTCCCAGCAACCTCCTGTCCCTGCGTGCATACCCAGATGCTCATCTTGCTTCTGAAACTCTCCTTCTTCCCTCCTCCAGCAACAACCGTCTTCCTTGAGAGCCTCGCCCTCCTTCTCGGCATCTGTAATCAGTGAAATGCTGAGCACAGCTGGATTCTCAAAGCCAATGGTTAATTTCAGGGAGCTGAGGGTGACCCAATGGCAGTTTCAAGTATTTGGAGTGTGAAATAATGAAGATGCTGGTGAGCAGACAGCCTGAAAAATCAGCATACAACACCCCCCTGAACAGCTTCCAAGGATTCTGATGAGAGCACCTCTACCCAGCTGGTGATGCTTGTGCTCAAGCTGGGAGAAAGACAAGAGCCAGAGGCTACCCCAGGGAGATGTGCCATGGGGAAAATGCATCCTCAGACCTGCAGAAAGATTTCGATAATTTCCCAGTTGCCATGGCAGCTGGGCTCAGGAAGGAGCACATGGAACTCAGCAGCAAAACCTTTAATGAGGAGGTGACCATGAAGGGCTTAGGTCTACCTTCACAAGTGATGGAGTTTCCCTGACCCCATGGCCAGTTAGATAGGGTCCCCACCTCTACCCCTCCCACAAAAGATAGGCTTCACCACCCCATGGATGAGGTGAGAGCCCTATCTCGTATGGCATAACCTTGACTTGGTGATCTGAAAACCATGAGAACAGTTAGTGCACATCCCTTGTTCTTTCTTTACCCAATCTGCAGATCCAAGTAACAGATGGCATGGTAGGTTGAATTATGCACCCCCAATACAGATATGTTCTTAACCTTAATCTGTATTCCTGTCGGTGTGAACACATTGTAAACAGGACCTCGTGAAGGTGCTATTTTTAGTTAAGGTGTAGACCAACTGAATGAGGGTGAGTCTTAATCCATATTCTAGAGCTCTTATAAAAAGAAGACAGCAAAAGCCAAAGTACAGAGAAGGACACACCGGAAGAAGCCAGATATTAGTGAAAAATGGAAGAGCTGAAAAAAGTAGAGGCCATCACCACATGATGGAAGGCAGAGGTATGAGCTGAGGAACCCCAAGCATTGCCAGTAGCTGGAAACAGAATGCTAAACTGACTCTCGGAGAAAGGAAGTTCAGCTGACAGCTGGATTTTCTACTTCTAGCCTCAAAACTGGGAGCCAAAAAATTTCTATTGTTAAAGCCAACTCATTGTGTCCTATTTGTCAAAGCAGCCCTGGCAAACCAAGACAGATGGGTAAATAAAATACAACTATCCAAGCAGACCCTTCTGCAGGGAGACAGCCATGTTGTCATTCCATGGGTTTATCTACACGGAGGCAAGTGTTCTGAAAAAATGCAGCATTTTTATTTTCTTAATACTATGTACAACGGCTAGGCAGACACTGAGAACAAAGCAATGAAGTGATCCAGGTCTCAGTCTTCAAGGAGCTTATAGACAAATGGGGAGAAATGCAAACAAGCAATTTCAACAAAGTTAAGCCTAAAGGGGCACAGAAGTGTTTAACACATGAGAGGTGTTCCATACATATTTAAGTTAATTTAAATGAATTTGTCAATTGTTAAAATAATCAATAAATGAAATCAATACATCAGGTTCCCTCCATACCCCGGGACATTAGCAATTGCCTTTTTCTCTATTTGGAATATTTACCCAGAGACCCTTAAATTATCTGCTTAAGCACTGCCTATCTTCCTGCCAATCTATCATAAAACAGACATGCCCCCCCATCCCTAACACTCCCTGGCTTCTTTATCCTGCTTTATTTTTCTCCATTTTCATTTATCACCATCTGAATTCCTAAGCGCTAACTCATTTCTTATTTGTTGTCTTCCTCCACTAGAACGTGAGCTCCATAAACACAAGTACTTTGTGAACTGTTATGTCACCCAAGGCTAGAATAGTGCCTGGCACATAGTATGTGCTCAATAAATATTTGTTGAATAAATGAAAGAGTTTATCCCATAGATGACATGGCCTTGGTAATGAGAGCATCAGACAAAGGGGTAGTAGAGGAAAAAAGGGTGCAGTTTCAGGCTAAGAGAAAACTTGAGCAAGACAAAGAAGTATGGTTAGTTCCAGGAACAGAAAGAGAGTCAGTATCATTCTGACTGGATACTGTTGGTTGCTTGAACAGTATCCATTCCCCCAGCCCCATCTAATAGAAACCCAATTTTGAGAATATATCTATCACCACCACTACCCACATACACCAGCCCAGGTAACTCAGCAGAAGCTGACCCCATGCTTTGCTCTTTTTCACATACGTGCTGCACTGGTTTAGGATTATGTGCCCTTTAAAAGCCATGTTTTAATCCTAATCCATTTTGTGGAAGCAGCCATTTCTTTTAATCTTTATTCAGTATTGTACGTTGGAAACTTGATTAGATAATCTCCACAGAGATGTGGCACATCCAACTGTGGATATTAATCTTTGATTAGAGGGAGTTGTGACTCCACCCATTCCAGGTGGACCATGATTAGTTTATTGAAATCCTTTAAAAGAAGAAACATTCTGTAGTCAAAGCCTACAGACATGAGAGAGCGATGAGAACTACCAAAGCACACGTAGCCAGAGACCACTGGAGATGAACAAGGAAAACGCCCCCAGGAGAGCTTTTCAGTAAGTTAGCAGATGTCACCACGTTTGCCTTGTGTCTTTCCAGTTGACAGAGAAACCCTGAACGTCACTGGCTTCCTTGAACCAAGGTATGTTTCCCTGGATGCCTTAGATTGGATGTTTCTATAACCTTCCTTTACTGTGAACATTTTCACAGCTTTAGAACTGTAAACTGCAACTTTATAAATTCTTTTTAAAAGACTTTCTGGGGCAGTGTGATGGTGGCTCAGTGGCAGAATTCTTGCCTGCCATGCCAGAGACACAGGTTCAATTCCCTGTTCCTGCCCATGCAAAAAAAAAAAAAAAAAGTAAAAGCCTTTCTGTTTCTGGTATATCGCATCCTGGCAGCTAGCAAACTAGAACAAGTGCTGAGCTCTGTAGGCTTGGTCCTCCATGTCAGCCAGACTCTGGTTTCATTTGGTTAATGGAAGGCGCTGGTAGAATGGAAAGTGGAAGGAAGAAAGAAAGAAGCCAGGATCTTTCTCTCCCTCCTCTGTGGACTCAGGTGGCGTCTCTGCCAGGGGCTGTGTCTCATCGGTGGTTCCAGCTCCCACTGGATCGGCCCACATAGTTCCTGCTTCTGCATGCTGGCCAGGGACCATCTGCTGCCTTTGTCACCATGTCTGTGCCTCTTGGGTGCTGACCTCAGGGTGGCCACCTCACCCGCTGTAGGTTTCTCAGCTCTTTCATCACCTGCGTAACAGAGTCCCTGCATTTGATCCCCTCTAAGTAATCCCATTGGTTCCTGTTTTCCTAGTTGGACCCTGACTGATGCCTCTTTCTAATTTACGTAAGGTGACAGGGAAGGAGTAACAGGGGCTTAATGGTAGGGGTCAGTCCACCAAATTCCTTGTACCTCCAATTCCAGAGCTTGAACCCACCCAAAGGCAATGAAGTGCCATCCCCGAGGCATCATCAGGTCTCCATTTTAGAAAGGTCGAGTCATGAAAAGCATCTACCTGCAGCATCTGGAGAGTTATTCTTTGGGGTTTACATTCTCTACATGCCTTCTTGAGTGCTGTGTAGACACTGTCATAGACTTTCTTCCAAAAGGAATGATAGAGGGAAAGAGGAGAGAAAAGGAAGTGAATAGAAGGAGAGGGCTGACCCTTTCATCCTTTCTGGATCTAGACATTCAGACAGCTAATTTCGAAACCACGATTTTTAGGGGAGGCATTCTACAGAAATGACAACCCCCCCCCTCCCCATCACCACTACATCACTCCTGCCCTGAGTGCTTCCCTCGGTGCAAACCGGGGATTCGCAGCATCCATGCAAGGATCAGTAGGGACTGTGAAATGCGAATCAGAAATGCCCCAGTCAGCACTTTGAATACAGGATTTATCAGTTCCAAGTAAGGGTGTCATATGGGTGACCCAGCGAATGCCAGCTGGTGGCTGTAATTCAGAGGAGCAGCATCTCGATGTGCACAGGCAATCATACAAAACCAGCAGGCACCTCTTTGTTCTTTGTTATTCTTCAGCAAAACTTCTCCCTCTCCTTTGGTTTAACCCTCTCCTGCCTCTTTCCTTCTTCTTTTAAAAAAATATTCTTGGAAACACTTCTCTGCCAATCACTGTCAGCGGCTACTCAGGCCTGGGTAGAGCAACAGCAGATGCACAATTAGATGTACAGACTTGGAAATGAGCTACGGAGGGTGCGTGGGAGGGAGTATTCCTCCCCCGGAGAAGGAGCAGATAAATCATTAAATGCTAATACAGCCATAGACAAATTCTCATCTAATAAGAATCATTCGTCAGGTGCATGCACGGGCAGGAGCAGCAGAATTGAACGCTTCATCACACAGAACTGATTTCTTTTAGCATTATTAGGAATGCAATTCTCCTCCAAGAAAAGGCTGCTGAGACTTATGTGTATTACTTAGGGCTGAAGAAAGAAAAGACAACAGTCCCCAACAGTGCTGCTGGAAATAAACAGTGACAGACAATGTCAGAGCCCAAGGTGGGCCTCCTGTCCCAAGAAGCCAGGAATGATCTAAGTCAGCTCTTGGGACCGGTGTCCTTGATTGCCCAGGTCAGAAGGTCCAGGCTGGGGTGGTGAGGAAAATAGGTTTTAAGGACATTGGCCTATTTTAGAAAGCAGCTAATTTCCAGAGTTGTTTGTTTGTTTTTCAAAGCCATGAGTTTAAGAAAAAAAGCTCAGGAGGAAATTCAGATCTGTAGCTTTCCAGGGGCCTCCTCTCACTCATCACTGCCCTGGAGTAACCTGTGCCCGTCAGTGTAGACAAGTCCTCTCTCTGCCATCTCCATAGTGACTCGCACGGAGGCACCCACACCCTGAGAACTGAATACTAATCACTGGCCAGGCCAATGGCTGGAGGACAACCTGGAGCTGGGTGGACAGGTCACCCTCTGCTTAAGCCTCACAGCTTCAAAGGGCCTATCTTGGTTTGCCAGGGTTCTTGTGACAAACAGCACACACTGGGTGGCTTAAACAACAGGAATGTATTGTCTCAAGGTTTTGGAGACCAGAAGGCCAAACTCAAGATGCCAGCAGGCTGTGCTTTCTCTCGGAGACTATTGTGGTGTTGGTTTGCCACAGTCCTTGGGGTCCCTTGGCTTGTGTCTCTGCCTCCGTCGCATGGTGATCTGTCTTGTTGGTCCCCTCCAATAGTTTTCTCTGACTGACTGTGTCCAAATTTCCTGTGCTGTATAAGGGCTCTAGTCATATAAATTAGCTGAGTCAATTTGGCCTCATCTACGTAGGATTTTTGAAGATCTTATTCACAAATAAGTCTACACCTTAACTAATAATAACATCTTCAAAGGTCCCACTTACAAATAAGTTCACACCCACAGGAACACAGATTAAGACTTGAACCTGTCTTTTGTGGGGGACATGATTCAATCTCCAATAGTCACACATAGACTCTTGCTATTAATCTCCAAACATTAAAGTTATATATTGAGTCCTTGAGATACACTCACAGGAATAATTTTATAACCTGTTTCAGCATTTCATCATTTTTTAATACAGTGGAGATGTTTGTGACCTCTCTTAAACTCTGAGAAGTCTTCAATATCTAGGACCTCTCAGAGTTTTAGAGAGGTCACAAACATCTCCACTGTATTAAATATTGATGACTCAATAAAGTGTTTATCTACAAGGTCAGCATGTCCCAACATCCCCCCAAGGAACAGATAATACTGACTTCTTTGATATTTGATGTATAAGTTTTCAGTTGGGGATTTCCTTAGAGTATATTCTTGTTGGGGCTCATTTTTGCCAAAACGAAAAAAAAAAAGCACAACCATTAAATCCTAATGGAAAGAACATTAGGAAAGAACAGATATGATCCTTTTTTAAGACCTCAAGAATTTCCATGAAAATTTTTCAGGCATCAACTCTACCTGTTCTCACTCTCTCAAACTCTCTCTCTCTTATCCTCTCTCTGCCTCAGCACATGCCCTCTGCCCTGCCTCTCACTCTCTCTGTTATACTCTTCCCACCTCTTTTCACCTGGTCAGTTTCTGCTGTCTTTCAAACCTCAGCCTCAAGGACTCCCTTCTTAGGAAAGCTATAACTGAAACAGCTTCCTGTACTTCTCTTCCATGGTTCCAATCCAATTGCCAATAGCCAAATGTTTATGTAATTATCTGTTTAAAGTCTATCTCCCCTTCTAGACTGTAAACATCATGAAGGTAGTGTGGCAGCCATAAAAATACAATAACCAGATAGAAACGTTTGGGTAATGGATGAATATGATGGGAAGACAACATCGTAAATTGTATACATGTGTGATGGTTAAATTCATGTCAACTTGGCTAGGTTACAATGTCCATTGTTTGGTCAAGCAAGCACTGGCATGATTATTACAGTGAGGACATTTCATGGATTTAAATCATTACCTCTATGACTGATTATAACTACAATCAAGAAGGAAAATTGCTTTCAACAATGAGAGAAGTCTCATCCAATCAGTTATAGGCCTTAGAGGAAGAAATGATGATTCTCAGTAGTCAGAAAGAAGAATTTCTATCTCCACTTTAGCCAGCCAACTTCCCCTGGGGAATTCATTGCAACCTTCATTAGAGTTCCCTATAGAATTCAGACTTGTTAATCTGCACAGTGACATGAACCAAATCCTATCATAAATCTCATTTTCTCTCTCTGTCTCTGTCTCTGTCCTGTTGGTTCTGCTTCTCTGGAGAACTCTGACTAATACAGATTTAGGTACCAGAAAACGGGATGCTGCTATGACAACTACCTAGAAATGTGGAAATGGCTTTGGAATTGGGTAATGGTAGAGACTAGGTGAATTGTGAGGTGTTTGTTAGCAAAAGTCTAGATGGTTTTGAAGAAACTGTTGGTAGAAATTTGGGCACTAAACGTACATTTGATGAAGCCTTAGAAATCAAAAGAAGGGCTGTCCTTGTTATAAAGTGGCAGAGAACCTGGATCTTTAGTTGAGGAGATTTCCAAGCTAAGAATGGAAAGATGCAGCCCCACTTCTCTTTGCAGCTTATAGCAAAATGTGAGAGGACAGGAATAAACTGAGAACTAAGCTCTTAAGCACAAAGGGACAAGCAACTGGGGATTTTGAAATCCTCAGCCTATCCAGATGGTGTCCTCTGAGATTAGGACCAGAAGTGGCTCTATCAGGAGTCCCCCTGAGCTTTCAGGAACTGAATCCCCAGAGGACAGGTCTTCATGTGGTACTTTAACTAAAAAACTCTTTGCTAAAGAGTGTGTGATTGAACATGGACCCAGTCGGTCATTTTAGTGAAGTCAGGATTGGAAATGCAGTTATCCAGGAAGGGTCTGTGGAAAGTTCTGTTGACTGATAGTTTGGAATTTGAACTGTACACAAAGCTGACAAGCACTTCATAAAATTTGTAAGAACAGAAACAATGCCTGAAAGGGACAGAGAAGGGACAAATGGAAAGCAAAATGTCATTAAGGGCAGATCCATGGAAGCCAATGTCTGGACTAAAGAGAGCAGACCCCCAAACGTGTGTGAAAAGGACCTGTCCATCCCTGCATTTGGAGGGGGTAGGGCAACTGCACCATGACTTGGTGGGGGGGGTGCCACCCCAATTCTTGAAGAGGCTTGGGGGAGAGCATGGCCGCAGTGCAAGCATGGAAAGGTTAACATTGCGGCTCCAGTAGCCTGGAGGACAAAATATCACGCCACAGATGACTCTCAAACTTTGAAATCTAGTGGAGTTTGCGTTGCTGGGTTTGACTTGTGCGGGACCCGTGATCTGTTTTCCTTCCAATGTATCCCTTCTAGAATGGGAACGTCTATGCTATGCCTGTCCCACCAAGACAACTTGTTTTCAAGGTTTCACAGTCCCTTGGGGAGGAATTTTGCCCCAGGAGGGGCCACTCCCATAACTAATTTTGATAAGACTTTGTACTTAGCATTGTTACTGAAATACCTTAAGGTTTTTTGGATGTTGTGATAGAGTGAATGTACTTTGCATGTCGGAAGAGTATGTCTTTTGGGAGTCCAGAGGGTGGACTGATGGGGATTGAATCCTGTCCCCCACAAAAGGCGTGGTCCTGTGAGTATGGACACATTATAAATAGGATCCCTTGAAGATTCTACTTTAGTTAAGGTGCGCCCCAACTGAATTGGGCTAGGCTTTAATCTACATCACTGGAGTCTTTTATAGGCATAATGAAATCCTGACAGAGAAAAAGAGAAGTTATGGGAACAGCCAGAAGCCAGAAGCCAACTGAAGCCAGAGGGGAAAGAAGACACTGCTATGTGTTTTGCCATGTGACAGAAAAGCCAAGAACCAAGGATTGCTGGCAGCGAGCCCAGGATGCTACAGTCTTCATGGAGAAAGCATCACCTTGCTGACACTTGGATTTTGGACTTTTCCTACCCTCCAAATCATGAGCCCATAAACTCCTACTGTCTAAGGCAACCCATTGTATGGTATTTAGCAGCTGGGAAGCTAAAACAACTTGGAAGTGGTTAAAATGGGAAATTATATGTTGCATATATATTACCAAAATTAAATGTTTTTAAAAACCCCATAGAACCCTAATGTAAACTATGGACTACAGTTAAGAATCTAATAATAAATAACGGCTCATTAATTTCACTTTAATGCAAAGTATCAATAGTAGGGTAAAGCATGTGGGGGTGAGTGTGGGAGCTCTGTACTTTCTTGCATGAGTTTTCTCTAAACTTTCAACTGTTCTAATAAAAACAATATTTTAGAAATGTCTCACCCAGGTCTGCAGAAGGGACTGGCCAGCCCCAGCTACTGTGCTGTGAATCCGACACGCTGGTGTTCATGCAGAGGCCACACTTCATCTGGACCACTCCCAGCGGCTGGGAGCACAGCACCAGCTGCAGGGCCACTCCTGCAGATACAGGACTCTTCTGACAGGATGTGTTGCATCGAGGATTCCCTGTTCACCTAGGCAAAACTTTTGTCCAGCTGGGATTGTCCTGCCTGCCCTCTCTCCTTCCCAGGGAAACACTTGCATGGCCACCTGGAGGTTCATCCCACCTCCTCCAGCTCCCTCCCTGTTTCCCCCCCCCCCCCCGAGAAGAGTTTCTCCAACAAAATTCTTGCCTATCACATGAGATTTTGTAGGTTTGTCCAGTGTGATGCCCTGATAAAGCCCAGAGTGATTTGAACAGTGAATAAAGAAGTATTTGCAAAGTCCCCTTGGGGGAATGGTGAGAAAGGGGGAAAATTCAACTTTCCCATTTAGAGAATTCCTGATATTCTTGCAAGCAGTGCGGACAACCAAATCACTAGGCTGAGCCCTCAATCTTGGGATTTACTCATATGAAACTTATCCCCACAAAGGGTAGGCTAAGCCTACTTAAAATTAGGCTTAAGAGTCACCCCCAAGAGAGCCTCTTTTGTTGCTCAGATGTGGCCTCTCTCGCAGCCAACATGGCAAGCAAACTCACTGCCCTTCCCCTCTCTACATGGGACACAACTCCCAGGGGTATAAACCTCCCTGGCAACATGAGACCAAAATCCTAGAATGAGCTGGGACTCACTGAGTCCCAATGAGAAGGATTGAGAAAACCTTCTTGACTGAAAGGGGGAAGAGAGAAATGAGACAAAATAACTGTCAGTGACTGAGAGATTTCAGAGTTGAGGTTATCCTGGAGGTTATCCTTACACATTATATAGATACCCCCTTTTTAGTCTAAGGTATATTAGAGAGGCTAGAGGGAAATGCCTGAAACTGTAAAGCTGTGTTCCAATAGCCATGTTTCTTGAAGATGTTTGTATAATGATATAGCTTTTGCAATGTGACTATGTGATTGTGAAAACCTTATGTCGGATGCTCCTTTTGTCAACAATATGGACAGACGAGTAAGGTAGATGGATTAAAAATTAATAAATAAAAGGGGGACCAAATGTTAAAAAAAATAATAGATGGATACATGGGGGGGAAATGAACCTGTTGCAAACTATGGACTATGATTAACAGTAATATTTTAATATTGTTTTATTAATAGTTAATAAGTGTGCCACACCAATACTATGGGTCAATGAGTGGATGGGGGGGGCGGATAAGGGGTACTGGAGGATTTGGGTTTTATTTTTTATTTTTACTTCCTTTTTGAAGTAATGATAACGTTCCAAAATTGATCATGGGGATGTATACACAACTATGATGATATTGTGAGGCAGTGATTGTACACCTCAGATGGTTTGTATGGTATGTAAGTGTATCTCAATAAAACTGTATTAAAAACAACAACAACAACAAAAAACTCTTGTCTGTCAAATTCCACCACAGCCTATACTTTGGGAAACCACAGAGGACTGGCACTGCCTCGGGCAGTAGTTACTGCAGATTCCCCACCGCTTCCTCAGGCCTAGCACAATACCTGCTCTATAACAGGCTTCTTAGGCCTGAAACCGGTTAATGCTTGCAGACATGACATGGTCAAAAGCAGCTGAGAGAATGTGAATGAACTACAGCAAATCTGACTCATCCTCTAAAGAAACCAACTCCACGGGCATACCTTACAGAATTGATGCCCTATTCCTCACAGCCCTCATATTTTAAGAGTGGCCATACCAGTAACTGAAGAGAAAAGCTGTTCTCACAGCTTGTAACATCACCAACAGCACAGCTAACATTTATTGAAAATTTAATATGTGTGAGGCACTGGACTGTGTAATTTATAAGCATTAATTCATTTAATTTTCACAATAACAGTATGAGTTTAAGCTTATTCCCATCTTACAATGAGAAAACTGAGGTGCAGTAAATTAATCAGGATAGTTTAAGTTTAACTGTGGTGACAAAAATCCCCAAACCTTTAAAACTATTGTATGCATGGGCAGTGCAATGGTGGCTCAGTGGCAGAATTCTCGCCTGCCAAGCCGGAGACCTGGGTTTTTTTCCAGAGCCTGTCCATGGGGGTAAAAAAAATTAAGTAAAACTATTGTGTTAGTTAGATTCAGTTGTCAACTTGGCCAGGTGAGCATACCTAGTCTTGTTGCTGAGGACATAAGCCAATGGTGCGTGAACCTCATCTGTTGCCAATTACATCTGCAGTCAGCTAGGAGGCGTGTCTGCTGCAATGAGTGACGTTTGACTTATTTGGCTGGTGCTTAAATGAGAGATCGCAACGTAGCACAGCGAAGCAGCTCAGCATTTCTCATCTCAGCACTAGCAGCTCAGCCCAGGCCTTTGGAGATACAGAAAGAAGTCACCCCGGGGAAAGTTGTTGGAACCCAGGGGCCTGGAGAGAAGACCAGCAGAGACCATCCTGTGCCTTCCACGTAAGAAAGAACCTCAGTGGAAAGTTAGCTGCCTTTCCTCTGAAGAACCAACAAAATAAATCCCCTTTTATTAAAAGCCAATCCATCTCTGGTGTGTTGCATTCTGGCAGCTAGCAAACTATAACAACTATTGTATGCAAATATGCATTCTGTCCCAGCCATTCTGTGTCCTCCTCACCTTTCCAAGAAGAGAGCTAACAAGCCAGGTGTTAAGTTTGACCTCCATGTCCTGAGTAGATGTATCCTGATTATCTGGGCACTCACTTCACCCATGGACATCTAAGGCATATTTGCTGGGATTGGGCTTCATAGATGACAGATCATGTCAATACATTTGCTTTTCATAGAAACACCTCGCTGTCATTGATCCTGGCAAAACTTAAATCAATTGGCTTTTCGTACACAATTCAAAGCCCACTTTCTGAACCATACATGTCCCTGATGAAAGCTGACATGCAGCCTTTCCAATGATGTGGCATTTTATTATTTTTCAGTCTCCGTATCATCACAACACTGTCGGGAATTCCCTGCTCTGGGCTTGTTGTTTCAGTAGGAAACCAGAAAGATTCCACCCCCCATCCCCTTTTTTTGGTTGAAAACCTTCTGATAAACTTTAAAATCTTCCAGCCCTCCACCAATTTTGAGACTCACTGATTATCCCAAGCAGCAAGGAAGATTTAATCGAGCTTCACTTTTGGTAGTTTTTATTACAAAAGCCATAGATTCTTTTTTTTTTCCAGAATATAAAATTATACCACAGTATTAAATAAGCTTTCCCAAAGCATCCATAGCAATCACACTCTCCCCAACCCCACTGCCGCTTCCAGAGAGTCGGATCCAACCTCCCAGTTGCCGGCCACTGCCAGAAGCTGGGGAGGAGGAGCAGGGAGTTTTGCTCTAACTCTGGATGTGCTTGGCGAAACTGAGAGCAACATCCCAACCATCTGGACAGGAATCCATGGTGGTTCCAGGATACTTCTCCACTGAGTAACAACCCTAACGTGGGCCACCCAAGGGACAGCAGGAACCTCTGGTGAATGGAAGGAGAGAGCCGCTGTTTCCGCTCGGCCGGGCTTGTCTCTGACACACTGCAGCCTTCCCACTCGCAGATCTGATCCTGCCAAAGTTCTTTCGCCCTGACGCAGCATCTGGTTTCCTGACTCCAGCCTCTCCTTTGTCAAAACAGGTTCCTTCCCAGCAGGATCTCTAGTCCTTCTAATACTTCTTAAGCTTAATTGGAGTTGTGGGCCTGAGAAGTCTCAGCCGCTCTTGACAATAAGGCAGTCCCAGGGAGTGACAGTGGACCCAGGGCCTGCTGGTTGTGTTGGCCTGCTTCCTACATCCAGCGAGCTGTGATCCCATAACCAATTCCAGTACCTCAGTTTCCCCACCCATAAAACTTAGCTCTGGGACTTGGGGATCTTAATGAGCATTGACCTTTCCTGGATAAATTAACCAGGTGCTGGAAACATCTGTGGCTAGAAGCAGAGTATAAACAGAATACAGTATTTTTTATTCACAAGACTGAGGCTAAAGCTCAAATACCAAGCCTGACTTCATCCTAATTCCTATTTAGTAGGTATCTCGGGAAAAGAGCCAACCCCTTCTCCTCTAGTATAGGCTTTATTAGAAGAATTTACCTTCCCGTTTGACTTGCTCTGTTCTACTTAGGACACAGCACTTTCTCTATAAAGTAGAGAAATCAATAGTTCTTACAGCACCACCTTCCACTTAGTCATATAACAATACTCCAAAAACAGATATCCCCAGAGGAAATGGAAGCTCCACACAGACAAAGGTAATGTCTGTCTTATCTATCAGCATGTTCCCAAAGCTCAGCACTATACTGATAAACCAGTTAGTTAAGGCTCAAAGAAATCAACCTGACACATCGGTGGCAGAGCTAGAACCCAAACCTCGGTTTTCAAATGCCAGATTCAGCCAGCTTGTCTTTACAAGTTTCTTCTTGCCTTCCTCTGTCTATATCCAGCCCAATGCCTGTTTTTGTAAACAAAGTTTTATTGGAACACAGTCATGTTCATACATTTATGTATTATCTATGGTTGCTTTCTCACGGTAACAGCAGAGTTTAGTAGTTGCAACAGAAACTTCATGACCCACAAAGCCTAAAATACTCATCATTATTTGGCCCTTTACATAAGAAAAGTTTGCTGACCTATAGCATCATACCCCTGGAATCCTACATGGGTCCCAGCAGCTATTGCTAGAAACAAGGTGGTACATTGTTTTGGTTACTGTCTTAGTTTCTTAGGGCTGCTATAACAGAGTGCCACAAATTTGGTGGCTTAAAACACCACATATTTACATCTCACAGTTCTGGAAGCTAGAAGTCTGAAATCAAAGTGTCAGCAGGGCCATGCTCACTCTGAAATCTGTAGAGGAGAATCCTTCCTTGCCTCTTCCCAGCTGGCAATTACTGGTGTTCCTTTGCTTGGAGACACATCACTGCAGTCTCTGCCTCCATCTTCACCTGGCCATTTTCTTTCCGGATCCATCAGTCTCTGTGTCCAAATTTCCCCTTCTTATAAGGACACCAATCACACTGGAATAGGGCACACCCTGACCCACTGTGGATTCATTTTAAATAATCAGATCTTCAAAAACCCTGTTTCCAAATATAATCACATTCCTGGGACCAGGGGATAGGACTTGAACATGTCTTTATGGGGGACATGAGCCAATCCATAACAATCATAGACACTACATGATCAACACTTACTAAGCAATTGCTAGATTTACCCACATCATCTTCTTTAATTATCCTGATAATCCCAAGAGATATGCATTATTACATACATTCATAACGTGACTCTAGAATTGGGCTGAACCATGTGAAATTACAGTTCAAGCTAACGCTGTTTTCTCCATTTTAAAGATGAAAAACCAGAGCGACTGGCCCATGGGCACACCGTTGATAAGTAAAAGTGCTTGGCTACAAACCAGTCCTGTGCTTAGGCAGCCATTAGCTATACTTCTTACAGCTTTACACTTCACTTTACATAGTAAAAGCTTTGCTAATTCTTAAAGAACCAGTCTAATGCTGTTTAAGCAAGCCTTCCTCAAATTTAGTTCTAACAAGATAAATTTTGAGTTTTGTTTCCAAGTAGCACCTATTAATATCCCACAAAACTAGTATTACTTGGACCACCCTTTCAGAAACATCTCCATTCTCTTCATCCCCATCAAAGAGCCACAAGTTTCATAGGCACTGCCATCCCCTCTCCTTTAGCTGCAGCCATCTCCTGCCTCCCCAGAATGCCCACAAAGCTGCTCCAGGCATGCCCAATTTGTGACACACTGTACCTTGCTACATAAATGAAACTCCATTTTCACTAAAATAACCTGAATCGTCCATGCTATTGCTGCAGGCTAATTCCATTTATAGGAATAATGAAGCTCCATCCTTGTGTGATGTTGGTTGTTCGCTTAATACATTTCAAGCATTCCACACCTCCCATTCATAATGCAAATAAACTTGGTCTTCAATCAAAACTGCTAAGTCTGCCTCCAAATTCTTCTCTGGATTTATGTGCTGAATCCGTTAAAGGCTTTTTTCCAATAGGCGTATCCAAAAACTGAGGCTGCCTTTTAGACCAGGTCAATTAAGCAGTGTGGTATGTGTTTTACTGTTTCTTCATTTTTTTTTAAAGAGAGAAAAACTGCTTATACATGTAAAATTTACTGTCAGACCCCATACATTACAAATTTTCTTCAGGGAATAGTGTAAGTCCGTAATATGTCATAAACATCCTCTACTGCTTGCTCCTAAAATGTTAACTTGGTAGGTAGGGAGGTTAGAAATCTTTCATAACCAATGACAGACATCCATGTACAAAAATAGTAAGTCTCGAGTTTAATATTTTATTGCCATATTTTGAAACAACTGGTTAGACAGCTGCTACTGTTATCTTCCAATTTCTTCTCATTTTTCCGGAGTTTTAAATGCAAGCTGTAACAAATTAAATGTAGATTTCTATATACTCCTTAAGGCGGGGTAAAAGACGTATTTCAGAAAACACTGTAAAAGAAAGTTGAAGTGGAGAGGAAAAGAGATTGGCAGCAAGACATATGAAAATTCTATCTGCAATCCCTCCAATGATTTGCTTTCAATTGTCTCAAGGTATGCACACATGCCATTTTCTAAGGCCATCCCTGCACTCTCCCTTCTGAATAGGCTCTCAGCACTGAGACTTCACAGCTTGCTAAAAATGCACTTCTCCCTGCCAGCTTTATATAGGAGCTAAAGAAAAAATCTCTTCACTGAATGTTTAAAATCTTGCAGGCTCGGGTATAACACTCTACCGTGGTGCTCAGATATACAATAAATCTTCTCTCAAAAGACCTAATGGGTCATATTTGGGACATATCAGTTCAAACAAAAACTGAGCACGATCTACATTAAAACCAAAGCAGAGAACCATGTGATTATTTTTTCCAACATCAACATGCTTTTGTCATGAATCACAGAGCTTGGTTAGCAATATGTATCCAGGTTCTAAGACTGGGGGGTTGGGTTGGTAACATAATTTTTTTACCTAGTTGGTGATTACAGAGTTGCATTCTCTTAATGAAAATTCATCAAGCTGCACTCAAATGACTCCTGTATCTTTCTGTATATCTTGTTTGTATGTTGGAGTTTCATGCAAAATGTTTACTAAACACATACAGCCAAGCAACAGGTTCTTGTCACCCCTCCATATTGACTCCATAGGTGAAAGCAGGAATGTGTAATTTTATAAGCCACGAGGTGATCATGAGAGCCATGATAGTCACCCATAAAGCAAAGGAGTTGAGGGTCCTGGCCCAATCACAGGTGTGAGAGCATGAGCCTGGTACCCAGGAGGGGCACAGCTGTTAACTGGCAGGGTGTGTTTCAGAGTCCACCCTTATAATAACCACACTCCTTAGCTCTGAGACTTGCAGCATGGAATGTAGCAATTATATTGTTGCCAGAAAAATAATACATATTCTAATCATCTGTTTTGTCGTTGTTTTTTTAAATCTGACCTAATTAGAGGGAATTGAAAGTGAGGCTAGGATGCAAATTGTCACAAATCCTCTCATGTCACTAAGTCACTAAAGCTCTTCTCGGTACCAAGGTTCAGAAGCAGTACAGGCTTGCTGTCCTTTTCGATCCAGTACTTTTCACTGCTGCTGGACTCTGGCTGAGGCCGCTGCCATCAGCGCAGTCAGGTAAACTAAACCCTGCTATTGCCTCAGGTTTCCTGGGCACGTGGTCAGATATGCCAGTGATCCTCAGAGCACATGCTCCCCAGCAAGAAGAGCTAGGGACCTTCCAGACTTTTTCCTTTCTTTCTCATCCTCCTCTTCTACACTTGCTCTGGCCAAGCAGGTCTCCAGGCCTTGGTTCGTTTTGATCTATCTGGAACCCCACTTTCTTCCCCATGGCCTAACAAACAAGTAGTACACTTTCAAGATTCAGTGCTGTAACACACAAGGTTGTGATGCTTGTCCTCACTCCACTCTTAACCTCCAGATAAAAAGGACTACTCTATAATGACTTGCTGAATTTATGCCTTCCCCAAATCACCTGGAAACTTAAGAGATTCCTAGACCTCATTTCAGAGATGAATTTTTAAAAGTTCCCCAGGCAACAGTGATATACAGTCAGGTTGTATTACAGCGAACTTCAGGGACCATCAGATTCACCTGGCTGGCTGAAAGCTTAAAAAATCAAGCTTCACTCTCAGAGCTCCTGCTTCAGTATGGGTGAACCTAAAAATTTGTATTTTTAACACATTCACAGGTGATGGTGGTCCAGGGAACACACCGAGAAACACTCCTCCTTGAGAGTCAGGAGTTACTATCTTTTCATTCCTAGCATTGGGCACAGTGCTAGTACATTTGTTTGCTGAATGAATGCTGGAAGATGCTCTAACATTAATATAGCACAGAGGAAAACCCACGATGATCACCATTTTGGAAGTGTAGGTTTCTCGGTGATGCTCCATTTACAAAGCTGAAACTATTTGCCATGTTAGAGATAAAGACATCAAGAGTGGAAGTGCTGAACTGACAGGGTGAGCAGTAAGACACAACCCTTGCAAGAAAAAGCACCATTCCTGTTGGTTAGGGTGGGTCTCTTCCTAGTGTTAATGAGAGGAAAGAGCCCAGTATGTGTGAGGGTGTGTCAGGAGACACTCTTTTTGTCTGAGTGTGCTTTAAATTGGGAACAATGGTTCAATACTAACACTGAATATATGCAGGATTTGCATTCCAGCTTCTAATCACTTCTCAGGAGAGCACCCCAAAGTTACCATACTCTATAGACAAAAGATGGAAATAGGTTTTGGAAGATTGTCATCTGAGATTTGCCACATCAGGGTTTCATCAAAATGCAAAATCAACACCTTCTTTCTTCCTCCCCTTCCCCAGATGATTTTCTGAATTTCTGTGTATTTGTGAATTCACAGAAGCATGAACAGAATGACATGAACATCACAAATGCAAATGTCTTTGTTTCTAACACATTACTCCAGTTTCCCTTCTTTCACAAGTTTGGGGGTTGGGAAGGCACAGACTCCACATTACCATTGCAAAATCAGTAGTAAGTTTAGAAGGCCGAGGCACAGGTGAGTTACAGTTTTCCAGAATTTCCTTGTCAGGAATAACTCTTCAAATGTGTACATGCACTCACGCGTGCATGCACGCACACATACACACACTCAAGTATTCTTTTTCCAATGCTGATTTATCCTCTAATAAACTGACATCTGCATCTCTAAAGAAATACTTCGCTGTCAGAAGAGTCTAGTTTAATTTTGTTTGCTTGAAATGCTTTCATCTTAGGACCAAATTTAGAATCCCCTCCACCTGCTTATCCCACCAATCCCCAGCAAAGCAACTTTTCATAGCTCACTTCTTCCATCCACTTCCCAGTTGGAACAAAGTGAAAGAGAGACATAGAGGTTTTTAATTAGCCCCCCAACACCTAGTTCCTCCTTGAGCGAGTGCAACCTTTGTAACCCAAAGCTGCACAGAATCTACCTCAAGTCCACAGTCCATCAGAGAGCCTCTCACAACAGAAAGGCTCAGATTTATATAGGGAGCAACACTGAAGCTCCTTAAGAAATGCTGAAACACAGAATAATGCAAAAGTAGGGTGAATAATCTAGGAAATGCCTGGGCTATTTAAGAAACATTTAAAGTTCTCTGCCTGTTTCCATACCCGTGAATGAGGGTGTCAGAGGTGGCAGAAAGGTCAGGCTACGTTCTCTCTTGCTCTAAAATTCAATGACTTATTTGCAAAATAACTTTTATTCTCACTTATCTCCTATTATCTAGTAAAGCTGTACCTTCTCAATTCTACTGAGGCCGAAATTGCAAATAAACCTCGGCATATGCATGAGTCTGGTTAGGTCCTTTGAGGTTAAAAGCAACAGAAACCAACTTAAAGTTGCCAGGGGGAAAAAAAAAGGAGAGAGGCAATATTATTAAGAAGATCAAATATGTGTTCCTAAGACTCAAGGACAGGAATATAAACAGTCCTCAAAAGGGAACTGGAAACAGAAAATCCAAGTTTTAGGAACCCAGGAAGCATTCTTTCATCTTTGCTCCTCTCTGTTCCCCTTTGCTACTCTGTCCGACTAACAAGAGGTTAGATATCTATTCAAGAAACGAGCCCAGATGGACACTGGAATCCCTTAATCTCACTCCTTGTTTATCGGACTGGGTCAGGTATCCATCCTGGTTCAATTACAAACATGGATGCTGGAAGTTCATCTTTGGTATCCTATGAGTTTAGGAAGTGGGATAGAACAATTGCCAGAAATTGGTGGGGCAGGGGAGAAAATGATTTACTACAAAAGTGAAGATTTCACATGAATAGAAAGATATCTTGAAACTTCTTCCTTGAAGAAGGAAGGTTGTGCCATATACTACTTGTAACAGTTCAGTGGTCCCCACAGAACACAATACCTGAGCTTCAGTCCTGGTCCTACTACCTAGCACGTGTTAGCTTTCAGTTAATCACAACATCTTTGAGGTTTGGTTTCATCATCACTGAGCAGGAATTATGTCTGTCTCATTTCCTCAGTATTCTCTGTAGCAAGCGCACTGGCTTCATAATGCTTTTGTAATTCTTTTTCCATTTCAAAATGAAAAAGTATACGAGCAAGTACTTCTGAATTGTAAAACATATTCATGTTGGATATTGTTCTTAAAAGTTGTTTAAATATAAAGTAATTAGTTTATCCACTTTCTTCTCTAAGTTCCTGGGGTCTTCTGCCCCCATGATAGGGGTCTCTTTCAGCAGATATGAACTATCAGAGAGAATACAAGCCAAAATATTATTTCTTGTCCATTAAGACTAAACTAGACATTTTATGGAGGCAGCACATACACTTTGTATTTCTTTGGCCCATTCCCTCCAGAGAGTGCATTTCCGTTATAGTACAGTAGGCTAAAAGTGGAAATCATCAGCTGTAATTCCTCTCTGTCTTCCATTAAAGGCCTAGTTTACCCTTAATTCACATGAAGAACTTTCATTAGCAATAATGGGAACTGTACATACCAAAGAGAAAAACAGACCCTCACCATCGTGATCTGAGAGATTAGGTTATTGGGACACTTGCCCGCCTGACTGGAGAATTATGATATTCAGAGATGCATTATTAAATGAAGGGGATTAAATTCTTTGCAACTATTTTGAAAAAAAATGAAATGCAATTTAAAAACCTAAAACGGAGAAAACGGTACACATCAAAAGTAAAGAATTATAGGCAGACTAAATCTAGGAATGATGTAAATAAGTAAAAGCCACATGACAAGATAAACAAAGGTGGAGAAAGATTGCCCAGGAAACTTGACAAAAACTATGTCCAATACACACAAAGGAAGAAATTGGCAAAAGACTACAGGCCCAAAAGAGAAGGAAAGGACCATTTACAGTCAAAAGAAGTAAACACTACTAAAAGTAAACAAATCTTTGCCTTCATGTCCACAAAGGAAAATGGGAGATGCCAGAAATGGCTTTGCCCTGAAGAAGGGTCAACGAAAAAGAAAATTACTGGGGGAAATGGAAGTGACACCCGAGTTTATGTCTTAAGGTTGATACACATGCCAGAAGCAATAAGAATATTTTCCTATTGCAATCAACGCAACTTTAAATAATGACACCTAGAAACAGGCTGCTCTTCATTGTTAAGGGACTGGTGGAGAAGTGGTAGTCCTTCACTTTGGCGCAAATACAAAAAGTGATTTTTTTCGATTACAAGAGAACATCATCTTTAGTTTAGTTTTCTTTACAGTACCTCAGCAAATTAGAATTTCTCTTAAACTTGATTTTTACAGCAGGTGGGGGTGGGGGGAACATAAATGGAAAGAAACCAAACATGTTTTCAAAGAATTAAAGCAAGTCCTGGAGGAAGCACGGATTCAACACCTCATCTACTACCCTCTCAACTCATGATGCTAAGTATTTCCAGGAAATACTTAGGTTAGTAATACCCTGAGGCCGTAATCAACTTTGGTAAAATGACTGCCATTGATTCAATGAAAGGACTGAAAATACATTGCTCAACTTGTAGGCATTAAAAAAAAAATGCAATTGATCTCAATATCAAATCCCATGGCATCAAATTGTGACTGTCATAAACTGATAACATGGCAAGTTGATCTGAGGGCTTAGCAGCCTCTGAGAACAAGGAGAATGCAGGTAGTTGGAGGAACAAATGTCTGGGATAGTTCAAACTTCTACAAAATAACCCAAACTCAAGCTGGAGAGAGCCCTTAGAAATAACCCCTATATTCCTAGACCTAGGCTTTAGCACAGTCATTAGCAGCTGTGGAGCTAAACAGGTTTAAGATACAGAAGAAGAAGTGTACATCTAGATATAAGAAAGCTCAACTTGAGGTAGATTCTTCTTAACAATAGTTTGTTCCAGCAAATTGCAATTTTCCTGTAGCACTGGCTCCCTATCCTCTCATTTCCTCTCAAGTAATTTGGAGTCAGATCAACTGTTCTTATATCTAACCAAAGAGGTCTGGATTCCAATGTGGAAGTCATCACCAAATAAGCAAGTTCTAGCTCCTACATGGGACTCAGAAACCATCCACTACTTTTTCCTCACCTTGTCAGCCTTAATTTAGTAGAACTGCCCTTCCTTACATGCATATTAACCATTAACACCCCTTCCATATATCCCAAGTGAGGAAGAGATGCTCTGCTGCAATCAAAGCACTCTCCAATGCACTTTTAACTTCTTCATACTTTCTACACATGGGCATTTGAATCATCTGGTAAAACTAAACTCCAGAGCCTTTGGATTGACCCCAGTTTAGTATTATCTCTTCATGCACCCTAACCCCGGGTTCAGAAGGGCCTTTGTTAACCAATTAATAAGCTCAGGGACACAATCTGTGCATCTGTCTCTGTAACTTCTGAGTAGTTGGCACATAGTTAGCAGCTTGATCTTTTTTAACTCAAAAAAAAAAAAAAAAAAAAGAATGAAAAAGTATAGAACAGTCACAGAAAAAGATGCCCAGTGGGTAAAGAAAACAGATCAGTAGTGTATTACATATTTAATCTGAATGAAATTTTTACTCTAAAAATGGAGTTTTCAACTTAAATGCTTTTATAACATTCTCATATCCCCACACCAGAGTTCAATGACAGTATGGTTTGAGACTGAAGATGACACAGGTTTTCTAGAAGATGTTACAAAAACGTAATGTGAACAATCTAGTAACATTTCAGAATTAGAGATTTAAATAGGAGCTTGGAAATCACACCAATGTCCATTAATTAGGTTAACATTAGACAACCAGATCTCAATTTCTAAGCTTTCATATATAGAAAAGAAACTTTTCTGGTTTACAACAATATTAAAAGTATAAGGTATTCACACTTTATAAAGGATAAAGGTTCATTCTCCTAGGTATTTTATATAACACTAAGAACAATGCTGTGTTTTCTACAGCTTCATAAAAGGACTTTTAATGATTATGGGGTTAAAGTAAAAAAAAAGTCTTGGTTCTCAACATTTACTTTTCCATTAGATTAACATACTAGATTTTTCTGCTTTTTTGTTCTTGGTAAGTGAATGATTTATTAGAATTGGTACTCAGTTTATGAGCTTTCCTCATTTCAACTTGAAAAAATTGCAAATATTTATAGAAGATGAACCACATGTATCTGTTCCTGAAAAATGTCAGAATACAGCACTCAAATCAAATGCTGAACAGAAGCTATTCCCTAACACTACATACTGTGGAGATTCAATTTTTATTGACATATTTTCCTAAACAACTTTTCCCACTAGAGTAATTTCTAAGTCTTTAAAAACTACTGAAATCTTTCACTAAGTGTGTAATCGCACATTTCGGAGAGTTATGGGTATCTGAATGATGATATGGAATTTAAGAAAGATCACACTTTCAGGAAATATAATTGCTTTGATTCTGTTAAACTAACCCTACACTTTCAGAAAAATATCAAGTTATATTTGAGCTGATTTTCTTTCCTTTTATTTTGCTTTGTGATACTATCAAGGGTGTTTTATTTAACTCTACAATAAAATTCTAAATCTAGACAACAAATACGATTAGAGTACAGGGAAATGAGCCAATAGAGTATAAAATCCACAAGGGCAAGGACCATGACCAGTTTTGTTTATCAATAAATCCCCTCTGCCTAAAACTTTTACATTCAAATATTTGTTGACTCAAATACAGAATCACCATAAGTGGGAGAATAAATTAGTATAATCTTTCTTGAAGGCAATGTAGCAAAACATAAAAAGCCTTAAATTTTTGCATACCCTTTGACCAACATGTTCACTTTTAGGACTTTATCCTAGGAAAATTATTACATACGTGAGCAAGGACTTGAATCCTAGGGTGTTCTTTAAAAGCTAACCTGTAAACAGACCATCGTCCTAAACATACCACCTAGAATGTAGCACTCTCTCATCCTTCTATACAATGAATGCCCACTGTTACCCACCGCTCTTCTATGTGCTCTACCACAATTTATCTTTCTTAACACTCATAACTACTCTATAAGGGAATACTCTCGTCTATTTCTCATCTCCTCTGGGTGAGGAAACCATGTCACAGGGAGATTAACTGATTTACCTATGGACACTAACAGGGTTTTAATCTAGCTGCCTGATCCCAGAACTCCAGTGGTACCTTCAAACCTATAACCTATATGTCAAAAAAAGGATTTCTCTCTGTATCTTCTATTCATAGCCCCTTTGTATAATCAATAATCTTCCAGGGATTATGTCTTCAAGGTAAAAATCACCACATGAGAGTCTAATAGGTACAACCCCACCAGCTAACAAATCTCATTGATTTTGGTGTTATACAAATAGCAGGATTTCTTATAATCTTTCAAATATAAAATTATGAAAATATTTTTTCCAAAGTATTATTGTTCTTCCAATCCCTCCTTCCCCACTCCCAACACTCAGTTAACAGAATGACTTATGGAAAGATAAACATGAATTCCTAAGTGAAAATAAAACAGCATATACAGTATATATATATTTAACAGTATATACAGAATGAAATTCATTTTCATCTGAAACGTCCTTTAATGAAATGATTTTTTTTTTTCTTATTTCCTGTGCCCACTGGCCTGTGAGCCTGGACTGAATGATGATCATCTGCTGAACTGAAAAGGTGAACTAATGGCGGAACCTGTATATCTGAGCCTGGTAAGGCTCAAGCTTCATTTTATTTTCAGGAAATAAATAAGCACAGGCAAAACAAAACTAAGTAGATAGGTTAAAACATGTCTAAAACCAAATGAGTAAACAGTCGAGACTACTAAAGCATACTTTACTTTTTTTACTTTATTTTTGGCTAGAAAGACAACCTTATAACCAAAGGTCATAATGATGTTAAAGGAATCCTCTGTGCTTTTCAGAGATGTTCCTATGTGATTCAAGAGTATATGTTAACTCCTTTTTTGTACACTTCCTTCTCTTAGTTGTTGTATTCTTGAAGAGCCTGGGCCATGAAGAGTTTGCCTAGGTTTTGGGCAGTAAACTCCTTAATGTTCTGGCAGTAAGTGTTAATCTGGCCTGTGCATTTGGGAAAGGGAAAAAGAGAGAGTCATTATGTTCCATAAATTGTAAAATGAGCACTAACACTAGTTAAACAAGAAAATCAGCATAATACAGAGCCATCAGCATTTTGTTTTGTTTTAAATTAAGAGTACACGAGAATCAATTCTTTTCCATAAGGGATAATAAAGAATGTAAAGTCGTGAAAATAAGCTATCTTCCTCTTGATTATGTAGAGAATGAAGAAAACCCACAACATTCTAAAAGACTATCAGTAGTAAATACATACTAGCTAGCTATCACAATGTACTATGTAGACCAGACCAGAAACTGAGAAAATATCACAGGCTCCCTTAGTTAAGCAAAAAAGAGTTATTAAAAAGTAAAGTTAAGAACAGCAAACTAACCACACCTTACACAGACTTGAACCAGTATAATATTTTTCAGTCTGTGCTTTGGAAATGTTAAGGGTTCTTCCAGAGTGTTTCTGGATCTCCCTCCCCAGTAGAGACAGAGCAAGAACAAAAAGTTCACTTGAAGAAACAACTCACCACTCAATAAGTCTTAAAAGAGATGATCTAATCTGATGCAAAAGTCACACATTTCTTGAAAGTTTAAGAAATACAATTCTGTTTATACTAGACTATAAATAGAGAATTAGGTCTCAGTTTCCAAATTTAATTCATATATGCACTGGAAAGTTTTAAGGAATTTGCATTTCCCCCCACACTAAAAATCAGTAAAACTGAGAAATTGTGGAAGGTCAGATTTGTCCTTGAGACAAACTTTCCTCTAATATATCTCTCAAGGATAATAGGCTGATTGAATGAAACAGCATTTCACAGCAATTATATAGAAATAAGGTTTTATTCAGTCTTTAAAAAAAAGACTGAAAATGTTTCATAATCAAAATCAAGCCCTAGGATAGACGCAAGCTCTTGTTATTTAAAGGTATTATTAAATGGTAAGTGTCTCCCAAGAGAGTCAATTCAGAATTACACTCATGTTGCCACGATTTATGGCAAAGTAACAGAACACCACTTTTGTTCAAGTCAGAGAATTCAACTAAATTTGATTCAAACACCTACTGTAAAGACTTGGGTTTGGTGATAGGCTAGAAGATGGAAAATTAAGGCCTAAGATAAATGGTGTTTTCCATTATGAGAGTGTAAACATTTTTCTTGGTTTCCAAGAAAGATGACTCAAATGAAACCTTTCTATTTTAGAAAGTTTATATTATCACCTCAATCATGTTTGGATATACACAAAACGAAACACTGAAAAAAACCTTTAAAATGACACTGACTTAAAAACTCTTAAATTTCAATTACAGGTGCTTAGATTCAAATTTATCACTTGACCATTAAAACTGGCCATGTTTTGCACTGCTAACAATACCTGCAATGAGCAATGAATCCATCCTGGCAGGAGCCGGGTGCGGCTTGAAGAGTTTGGACAGATCCTCCTCAGGAAGCGGGGGCTCTCCTCGACTCTGGCGCTGCATGTTCTCCTGCTGACGACGCTGCTGATACTAAATTGAGAGGGAAAAGGATTATTGTTTTCCAAGTGAACAGAAAAAAAAGGACCTTCTGACTAATGCTGTGAATTCCAATCTCATTTTTATGAATGGAACTCCTGGCAATTCTTACTTCTAACTAGCTATTAAATACGGCAACAGTATAAGAAAATTCCTCTGTTCTGAACTCGTGTCACTTTGAACTCTAATAATCCGCAAAAACAAAACCAGTTTATAAATAAGAGGGAGTTTAAAAGGTAAAGAAGTTTGTGATTAGTGAAAGGGAGTGGCCTGACCCTTTAGTACAATGGGGTGAATGACAACATATACGCACAATACATCCTACCTTTAAGAAGTAACGAACCACCACAATGGTGGGATTCTTTCAGCTTTATCCCTACTCACCTAAAATAACAATAATACTAATGATGATGACAGCTGCCTTTACAATTTTTATCATTCTCAACAACATGCAATCATTTGCTCTGTGTCTTAGCTCTACCACTAATAACCAACTCTAGCTCAGAGAATGCTTCAGATACTTTCAAACTCTGGGTTCCTATGGTTCTCTAAAGAGAAGTGGGGGAGGAGGGATGACACAGACAGATGTAGATATAAATACAGATATAAAGTATAAACTTACAGATCAATTATTGTCAAAACACAATAGTTACAAACTTTCCCAACAGCAGAGGAAATAATATCACACACAGCCTTTAAAAAGTCAGGTAAAGAGAAACCAAGGTGGGCTAACAAACATTTAAAGTCCTTGAATTCCTACAAAAATCAAGAAAATTCTTCCTAACTCACTTTATGAAGATTTCTGTAGTCATTTACGGGGTACGAGAGTAGAAATGAGATAAATCTAAAGGGGTTATGAATGGTGCTGGTAGGCATAAAGGGCAAATACAAAATTTTAGAATTCCCAAAGATACCTGTAAGATTGGTTTCCAGAATCAACTGTCTCTTAGAAGACAGATATTCAATTTGAAACCCCAGGAGAGTTCTTTACCTAGATGATGGACCAGCAGAGAAATGGAATCAAGCTGGGGTGGCTTTTTGTTTTTGTTTTTTTCTCCCCCAGTTTTTCAGAGATTTGGAACCACCATCCCTTCAGTTAAAAAAGATACTTCACATATTTATAAATTTTCTTAATTTTAATTATGGTAGAAACAAAATATTTTAAATGTCACTAAACATGTGAACTGATACTAAAAAAAAAAATGTTTAAACACAATGTTCTTTGAACCATTTAGCTGTGCTTAGAAATCCATGTTTAACAACATTCTGTCTGAAGTACATTTTAACAAACACAGAGTTGTCGTATAAAAACACTACTTTCACAGATAAATATTCTGGAATCAACTTATCTATGAATCAAATGCTAAGAATGTTTTATAGCTCCATGATCTAAAAACAATATTCCAGTAACTGTGAAAATCACATGGCCTTCAGGCAATACTACTAAAAAAAAAAAGGTTAAATGTCACAGCATTATATATGTGCATATGAGAATATTCAGGTAATTCTAAGGTTTTTATCTGTATAATAGTATCTATTTCACAGCAGTTGGTCTATTATTTCCTATCAAAATTGCTTGCTCTTAATCACAATTCCTGTTTTTAAAATGAACTAAAGATTGCTAACTATGCTGCAATAAGCCACTATCAAACTATTATAGTTAGTAAAGAAATGAGCTGTGACACTCTGGAATTTCTTTGCCTCTGCTTTTCTCAATAAATGTATCTCTTATTTACATAACCTTGGCATTACGATCTGAGTTTTATCAGCTCTCTTTAAGGGAGTATTTTTAAGTACAAACAGTAAATTAATATATTAGGAACTTACTATAAAAGAATAACCTTCCTAAATATGATATAAAATTACTGTCAATATTTTACCAAAGGTAATTTAGAACATTTTTGAAGAATGACTCTTGAGGCATCATATTAGAAACAAATTCTATCATTTTGGTTGAATTTTTCCATAATACCAACCTGATGTTTCTGCTGCTGCTGTTTACTAGTGTTCCTCATGTATGTGTTATATTTAATTATATCCTGGCTCATTTCATCCACTCTGTCCATGAGCAACTGCAGATTCTTCCCCAAGTGATTACTGTAATATAAAGTAAATAGGGTGACATCATATATTAAAGTTATAGCTTTGCCACTGTACTAAATAAACAGTTTTGAGATAGAAAATTGATCTCCCTTTTGATAAAAGAATGAGAGCACAAGTACCCGTAAAAGCAAGGATAGAGGAAAGACTCTAAATCAGCTTGTTGTTAAACTTTCCATATCAAATCCACAACTATACCACAGGGGATCTGAAACAGCTCAGTTTCTTATTGTCAGGGTACACATACATTAGGATGAGAACTGTTAAGCATATCTAGTGATATATCTATAATGTATATTTTCTTAACAACCAATTCTAACTCAAGATCAGTTCTCTTAAGCCCACTCCCCCTAACAACGAGCCCCCCCTTACACCACCACCCCTCACAGGTACACACAATCTGGGCTTCAGGGCATTTAAATCACATGTCATGAGAAAGGAAGAACCATGCAAACAGACTCAGACGCCTGTCCAATTATTTCTTTCCTATGTAGCAGGATCTAAGGGAGCAATAATAACACTTTACTGCAAAGCTAGATGAAGAGTGGACCTGCTTAGAATCGGTAGTACAGTCTTTCATACTTGCTTTCTTCTCCAGAGATTTCTATTACAGCTCACTTATCAAAATATTTTTAGGAAGTGATGCTAATGTTTGATGACCACCATACTCACAACTCCTGGTACACAGTAAAGCCTGAACAATTACTATAATCCTATAGATGTTAAAAATAACTAACTGGCAAATAGCAGTTATTCATTTATGTCAAACAAATATTTACTAAACACTGTCACATGCCAGCTTCAGTGTCAGGAATCAAGAAGATAAGACAGAATGAGATATATATGGTCTCTACCTTCACTGAAATTAGGTGATTAGGATAACAGCGGCAGAGAGAAACACCGATTTCAGAAAGCATGGCATATCACACAGCGGAATATTAATCAGCCATAAAAAGCAATGAAATACTGATACATGCTACAACATGGCTGAACCTTGAAAACATTATGCTAAGCGAAAGAAGCCAGACACAAAAGGCCACCTAGTATCGTATGATTCCATATATATATGAAACAACCAGAATAGGCAAATCCATACAAGCAAAAAGCAGATTAGTGGCTTCTAGGGAATGCAAGAATGAAGAGTAACTGCTTCATGGAAATGGAGTTTCTTTTTGGGGTGATGAAAATATTCTAGAATGAGATAGGTGTGATGGTTGTACAACACTGTAAATACATTAAAAACCACTGAATTGTACTCCTTAAATGGTTAAAATGATATGTGTATGAATTTTATGTCTATTAAAATTGCACACACACAAAAAAGAGGTTGTTATATTCCAGAAATATGGTGGTGGCTTGAGCTAGGATGGAGCAGCAAGCGTGGAAAGAAGTGGACAGAACTGAGATATATTTTGGAGGAAGAACTGGAAATCTTTATTTTACACTAGGTATGAGATAGGAATCAAGAGGGACTTCCAATTTCCTGGCTTAAGCAGCTGGCAGCTTGGCTAGAACATTCACAAAAAAAACAGGGGACTAAGGAAGAAGCAGTTTGGGAATACTGGAAATGAATAAATATAAACCCAAATAAAATGGGTATTCTATCTGTAACCTGAAGAAAATTCGAAACTTTTGACTCAAATAGTGGAAGAGCACAGAATTAGTATATGGCACTTGTCAATAAGTCCAGGTCACTACCTGGATAATCTTGGCCCAATAATTTGACCTGTTCTAGAATCAAGTGTTCCTTCCATGCTAAATTTTATTTCACAATTATCTTATCCCACTGTAATTTTGCTTTAAAACATTTTTGCTTCTTTGGAAACCAGATAAATAGTCACATACTTTTCAAATAACTTCAGGATTAAAATTTAACAATACTGTGCCTCACATTCATTCTTTCAATACACATTATTGAATAATACTTTGTCAATCACTCTGTTATATGTTAAGAATTAAATGATATAAGGATTGTTGCATATTCTAATGAGAAGAGAGGAATGCAAAGAGATAAATATAATACAATGGCGGTAACTATCATAATAGACATACGATAGAAGCATAGAAGATATTCTGGTCACATCAGATGAGACTTTCCCAAATTATCTAATGGAAGAATTTTGAGCTTTAAGAGGAGTTGTGGGTAGCCAGACAAGGAAGGAGGGAGGGATAGTGCAGACACCGAATGTAAGGAGCACGTTCAGAGATCCTGGGATGAAAAGTGTGATGCATATAAAGAGCTGCAAATAATTCAGTACTCCTAAAGCCCAGGAGAAGGGCAAGGTTGGAGAAAAAGAGAGCTATGAATTTAAAGAGGTAGACAATAGTCACAGCACAAAAAGTCTTAGATGCTAGGGCTATCAGTTTGGATTCTCTTCTAAGGAAAATGGGGAATCTGCCCAAAATTTTAAGCAAGAGTAAAAACCCAGAAGAGTTGTTACTCAGAAGAAGACAACCCAGATGAGCTGTAGTTGTGTGGTAGTTAGATTTTGGTGTCAATTTGACCAGGTGAAGGTGCCTAGTTCTATTGCTGTGGACATGAGCCAATTGCACGTGAATCTCATCTGTTGCTGATTACATCTGCAGTCGGCTAGGAGGCTTTGTCTGCTGCAATGAATGATATCTGATTTAATTGGCTGGAGCTTAAAACAGAGAGCTCAATATAGCACAGCCCAAGCAGCTCAGTATATCTCATCTCAGCACCCACAGATAATTCAGGCCTTTGGAGATGCAGAAAGGAATCACCCCGGAGAAAGCTGTTGGAACCCAGAGGCCTGGAAAGAAGGCGAGCAGAGATCACCCTGTGTCTTCCCATGTAAGAAAGAACCTCAGTTGAAAGTAAGCTGCCTATCCTCTGAAGAACTATATGTTTTTAACGAAATAAATCCCCTTTTATTAAAAGCCAATCTGTCTCTGGTGTGTTGCATTCCAGCAGTTAGCAAACTAGAACAAGCTGTTTCACAGATTTCAAAGAAAGAATTTCAGAAAGAAGAGTTATTATCAACAGTACTAAATGTTGAAGAATCTATGGCATCCATTGATATAAAGAAGTCCTCTGTGATTCTAGTGAGATCTCCAACACTGAGCAGATGAACGCCTCAAAGTGTAGAAGATCAGTAGGAAATAAGGAAATAGAGAAAGTGACATGCAGAAAATCCTACCTAGAAGTATGACTATAAAATGTAGGAGAGAAAATGCAGCAGAAGGTGAAAGGTGATGGATAACAATGTGTCCAAAAGGTGTTGCATGTGTAACTTTTTTTTACAAATGTTCACAGCATTCTGTTTATTTATTTTAGGCCCAAACTGGAAACCAACCAACATCCACCCACAATAGATGGTCAGATCAATGCTATAATAGCATGAAGGGAAAAGCTATGGTTAGATCCAACAACATGGATACTTAGAAGCATAAGATGAAGCAAAATAAACCAGACACAAAGGAACATATACTCTCTGATTCTATTTAATATTGCTCAGAAAAGAGGAAATCTTCTGTATTGTCAGAAGTCAGGGTAGTAATTATACTGGTGAGAGGAGACGCAATATCTGATTTATTTCTTTGACTGGCTGCTGGGTAAGATAGGTTTGGGGTTTGTGCCCTTTTTTTTAAACAACAAAAAGCTAAAACAAAGCAAACATATAAACAAACCCCAAAACGTAGATGCTACACCAATGTTCATAGTAGCATTATTCACAACTGCCAAAAGATGGAAGCAGCCCAAGTGTCCATCAACCAAGGAATGGATAAATGTGCTATATACGTATGTTGAAAAATTATTCAGCATTAAAAAGGAGTTGTATCCTGGTTCACGCAACAACACAGATGAACCCTGAAGACATCAGGTTAAGTGAAAAAAGCCAGATACAAAAGGACAAATATTGCATGATCTCACTGATATGAAATAACTAGAATAAGCAAACCCAGAGAGTTAGAATGTAGAATATAGATTTCCAGGGGCTGGGTTGGGGACAGGGAATGTGGAGTTAAGGCTTAATTAGTATAGAATTTTTATTTGGGTCGACTGAAAAGTTTTGGAAATTGAGGATGGTGACAATAGCACAACATTGTGAGTGTAGTTAACAACACTGAATTTTGGTTAAAAGGGGGAAATTTTAGGTCATATAGATGGTACTAGACTAAAAATTAAAAGATAAAACATGACAATACAAAAAAGTGAACCCTACTGTAAACGATGGACTACAGTTAGTATTACAACTATTAAAATGCTATTTCATGAATTGTAAAGAATGTATCACACTAATACAAGGTGTTAATAGGGTAGTATATAAGATGGAAAAAAAAAATACACCCTAATGTAAACTATTGCCTATAGCTAATAGTATAATTATAATATTCTTTCATCTATTGTAACAAAGTTACCACACAAATGCAAATGCTTAAATTAGGGAGCACTGTGTTTTAAAATTATTTTTCTCTAAACTAAAAAAATTGAAATTAAAGAAAAAAAAAAGGAAGAAGAAGACTTAAACAAGTTTAAATGTCCTTATAATTAGAAGACATATGCTGGAGTATTTAGGGGTTAAGAGTCATGTCAACATCTCAATTTCAAATCACTCAGGAAAAACTTATGTGTATGTATGTACAGAGAATAGGCATAAATATGAAAATATCCAATTGGTGAATCTAGGTAAAAAGGTTTATAGGCAGTTGTATTCTTTCAATAATACAGTACAAATATTTTTTCTGAAGATCTGAACATTTTAAAAACCCTTAAAAAATGGTAAAAACAAATCAATAAATGATAATGGAAAAGACCCAGTATAAGAGGAACTGAAGATACATGAAGGAGGGGATGGATGAAGAGAGTTAGGTCCTGAGAAGGGAGAGGAAGAGCAGATGCGAGATTAGTCTCATGCAAGACACCCATCCTTTTAGTTTCACCAGTGAAAGAAATGAGGCCCAAAGAGCTGCAAGAAACGTACAAGAAATGTCATAATGAACTACATGACTCGTTATTAAATAAGTAATTTATGTAGGTAAGTGCAACAGAATTCAGAGAGAGGAGAAAACGCTACCAATCCTATGACTGTGAGGTTACTGGGGGGAGCAGTAACAGGAGAAAAGTATAAAGTAGGGGCCCTGCCATATGCAGAGAAA
Organism: Tamandua tetradactyla; assembly: GCF_023851605.1. Classification (NCBI taxonomy): domain Eukaryota; kingdom Metazoa; phylum Chordata; class Mammalia; order Pilosa; family Myrmecophagidae; genus Tamandua; species Tamandua tetradactyla. The sequence continues at coordinate 160,903,042 of NC_135332.1, forward strand.
GATCCATCATTTGTAGATCTTGTACCTTGGACACGGACTACACTGACTTCAGCAATGAGAAAGGCAACAGAACAGAAACACCAGCATCACCACCAAACACTCTTTTTAATGTAAGTACTCCTATTTGGGCTGTAGTATATGTAACTATAATGGAAGAAACACTGCCACAAACACAAATGTGTGAACATTAAACATTTCACAAAATTTATATTAAGATAAAACTCTTCAGAAACACATCCAATCAGAAGTATTCAAAACCTGCATAATACTGCCCTTGAAGGGGACACACAAAAATAACAACACACAATTTCACAGATAATTCAGAGGAAATGAGATTCAATACCAAGAGCAAATTTAAGGGAATCTGTTCAGTACCAGTTCAACTAGAATACTAAAACAGGGAGTTATTATTAATAGTTCCAATAATATTGCTTTTTCTTTTCTTGACAAGGAAACAAAGAACTGAGAACAGATAACTTAAACCGATGTGAACAGAGAGATGGAGTGATAAGTCTGCCCTGGCTACAGTATCAATTTGTTCTTATTATCTTTAAAGTAGGATGCTCACCCTTAGTTTATTTTTTGAAAGAGGAAACAACAGAATTGTTTTTCATGTGTGAACAGCTGAAGGCTTATGTAACACATTTTAAAAAATTAATAAAGGCTGTTATGGAATAACCATTACTAGAATTTCCATCTAATAAAATAAAAATTAGATTTTTTTAAAAAATTAAAGTGAATGTAGCATGTTTTATTCACAGTGTAGAACACATTCATCAGGTAAATCAAAGAACTGATACCCACATATGGGTTGTAAAAGGCAAGACCAATTAAAATGTTTAAAGAGCTGCTTAAGAATGATTTCTGGTAAGTTTTCTTATAAAAATTTTATGGCAACTAGCCTGATTACCGTCATCACACTACAAATGTTAGAAATTAAAAACTGAGATGTATAAAAGTTAAATTTCAGTCTTTTAAAATAGCACTATCAAATTAGTTAAATGTAACAGTTCATTAATCTAAGTATAAAAGTAAAAACTTCATTTTTTTTCTCCCAACAGATATCCCAATTTAGTCTTTAAATAACTGCACATAGAAAGCAAGGGATCTCTCTTCCTATTTAACATAAAATAAAATGCAGAAGATGAAAACTATAATAAAATGTTTGTCCAAATCTTTAGTTGCTATGGCAAAATGGGAACATTTTCTTGGCTATTATAAATTCTGCTTTGGACAAACAGACATTATAGACCAGCTCACTGGTAATGTGAGAGCACAGAAGGGCTGTATTTGTTTTGTATGCTCAATGAAAGAAGCTTAGAGGTGAAGACACAGATTATAGAAGCAAAAGCTTTCACGTGGTAAATTTGCTGCAAGAAAATTACTATACAACTATAAATTTAATACATCAAATTGTAACCTTACATGTTGAAGAAGGTTCTTAGCTCAATACTTTAAATACAGATATGCCAAGGGTTTGTAAAAGCAATAAAGAAAAACATGAACTTCTGAAACACACAAATTAAAGGACTGTTATGAATATGTTTGCAGTCCAACAGTACAATCTTTGGTGCTAAATTAGCCTTGCAACCTGGCTGTATGACTTAGCATTCTCTTCACCATTCACTTGCCATCTCTCTCTCCTGTAAACATTTTCTACAGTCCTACCCAACCCAGAACATGGGGAAGAACACTGGGCTCTCTGGTCCTTCTGACTTATCTCACTTCCCTAATATTGGAGAAGTAGGTCTGTATGTATATTCTTTTGTTCAAACTTCTAGCTGGGATAACCAGAAATTTGGCGAATAATTGAGATTCTGCTCCTAATTAACTGCTTAAGAAAACACACCTTGTTGCTTTCAGTTATTCCACAAACACAAATTACTTATTCTATTTTAACTTCATTCTATAGGCCTGCTGCTCATCCCCTATCACCACAGAAAAATCACTAACATCAAACGTAAAAGGTATTTAAGAGGAGCTATATACATGACTGTTCACATTTTTGTTCCAAGTAATAGATAGGGATACAACGAGCATTTATTCCATAAAGGGTAAATCTGTTTTGGAGCATATCAGTCAGCAATTTTTTATAACAGCATGGTAAACAATATCTTGGTAACGAGATAGCTAAACGCAGTCACATTAGAGGAAATCATGTCAAAGAAACCAAAAGCCAGTGTCAGGTTCAGAAAATTCTAATTTTAACTGAAAATCAAACAACTGGAAGCATGCCACTCACAAACTGTCCATATGAACAAGGGCAAACACAATCCACGAAAGAAAAAAAGATTTTTGTTTTTTTCCCAGACATTATTTAATATCCAGACAGAGTACCATAAGCCTTTAAGGATAGTGTACAAATAAATAAAGCTGAGCCAAATAAAAAAAATCATCTCCCGGGGCATTTATAGTATCAAAGAACAAATGATACAACAAAGGAAGGCAGCACAGGATTCTTAGGAGTGATTAATATTCAAACACTGTATTTCACTTTATCAGTTTGGTGTTTTTCCTGGGATCTTAGGAGGGCATACATACATCTTAGTAACCTCAAAATGTTCTTCAGTAATTTTTTTTTATGCTTGTTTCATAGGTAAAGTCTATGCAAAAGAATATTTTGCAGAAAGTAATAATGTTCAAGAAAGATCTTTCTTTCATTAGGCAGGGCCACTTACCTGCTAGCGAGACTGAGCAATTCGTGTTTATCTGCTACAGCTGACTTCTTCTCAAGCTCCCACATTAAGACGTTGATCAAATGTGAATTTTTTATTACAATCGGCACTTCTTCAAACATGTGTTCAAAGGTGATACTTGCCTTTTTCAATCTGTGTAGCATGTTAAAAATACTTTAATCTGGTGGTCAAAAGTAAGTGTTAAATGGACTGTTTCATGAATTTTACCTAACTTCAGGCCCACTCCAGGATCTTTATGCTTGTTTCATTAGCATCCTTTAAAAGGGGGAAAGAAACTAGAGTTCTACAGAATCAGGCATCAGTTGAGTGATTTGAATAACTCAGAAAATGCTCTGAGTTTTGAGATATGAGCCTAGAAAATAAGATTCTTGGCAAAATAAACTGCTCATTCTTTACAATCAGGTATCTTTAAAATTTCATTGATACTAAATAATAAATGTCATAAGTTAAGCCATAAAATCTACATCTAAAACATCTTGAAAAAGTACATACCTAGAAAAGAGAAATACCCTCATTCTTGGAAAGTTCACTTAAAAGCCTAATGAACTAAAGAGATTAATAACACAGGATATTCCATAGATTAAGGTTTCAAACACAGCAAGAATGCAGCTTCTCATATGTTACTACCATACCTAGGAAGAGTTCATGAGTTAGCTTTTCTTCTTAAATTCCTTGCTCCTTAATTTCTTTAGGAGCCAAATGTGAAATAAGCAATGAGTTTCCCTACATGAAGTCAAACCCACTAACTTTGACTAAATAAAAAAGTAAAATTCCTATAATTAACAGCAAATGGAATAATTCTGAATGTTAAAAATTTTTAAAACATATATTCCAATGCCATTAAATAGGATCACAAAACAGCTCTAGCCATTAATTTTCTGCATACTTGTTACCCATAAAACTTCTAATAAGTTACATCTTTTACTGAATCCTTAAAGGGTTTATATCTTTCTCACTCCCTCATGTAATAGTGGCTCAGAAAATAAAGACCTATAGCTCAAAATCATTCTCACACGCTGCTTACTCTGATCACTCTTTCCATTTCCCTTTATTCAGCCATTTATTTTTTTCAAATCCAGTAGCTAATTAATTCATACCCTAACTGAATTCATCCTTGTTGAGAACAACAGATGAGACATTCCATAGAGAACAGTTTAAGCATAGTAAGGGAAAAATCAAGTGGCACTCAGCTATGAAGAAAAGTTCTATAGTCCACACAGCAAAAGCATTATCAGCCACCACTGAGGATTCAATCAATGTGGCAATCTAAAATCTTAAAAGAAAAATATCTAATCCTTTACCATATGACTCACAGGCCCCCAAAACACTTACGCTTCAGGAGAGAAATCCTTCTCTTTACAAACTTCCATAAGTTTAGGAGTCAATCTGTATGCCTTCAGTGAGAGAGACCCTTGGGCAGTCTTTATGGGATCTCAAGATAAAAAAAGAAAGAATTACTAAGAATTTTGTCACTGCTAGTGGTGGAATGACACTCCCAGTGCTTGATACTAGGTACTTTCTGTTACTTATCATAATATCTTTGCAAAATAAGATCAAAATAAGAAATAACCAGAACATAATCTGAAACAGATTAAACCATTATAACATAGAGTAAGTGAAAATTTAGGAACCTACCTATCCTATCTAGAATACACAGAATTAAATTCCTCTGTAAAATAAAAATAGAAGTCTTCAAAATACAGCTAAGATATCTTCAAATCCATTCTTCAACCAGAACCAGTAATTCTGTGGGAAACTGAATACATCAGATGTTCTATGCATTGTTAAATACATCATGTATAATTAGGAGGAAAATTCCGATATTATAAATAGGAAAATTCACTGCATGCACTTGCATTAATTCTCTACTCAACTAATTTCAAGTACATAGTCCTGCAAACAAAATGTATCCATTTTAATAATCACTGTTCATATTTCTTAGCTAAAACAAAACCACTAAAGTCAATGTGGTATCACAAAAGTGTCTTTTTAGTTTCAGTAAAACTAATTTTGTCAAAACTAACTGCTTAGACATTTCATGAGTAAGAGAGCTTAACACTTGCTGCATGATAACGGCTCTGGCATGCCAATATTCGCCTAAAACCTGTGTTAACATTCATGTTGTCTGAAACTTAACACAGTGAAACTTTTAGCAATAGGTGATAAAATGAAAACCAAAATAGAATGAAACAAGTGGAAAATTCATCAAGGTCTGATGATGCAATGTTTCCAGCCAATATAAGTACACTTTAACAACTTGTTCTTTACTGTAATCCAATTGTTAACATACTGAAACAATTTTGGGGCAGCTCATAAGATTGATCGTATTCATTAGTATTTTTTCTGACAGATACTCAGGACGTTACATTTACTTCTCAGCTGGAAACTATATGCAAGTCTGCCAGATATGGCAAACTGAGTGTTTGGGGAGGGGGAAGGCTATAAAGCTGTTAAATTGCCTACAGTTCTGATACAGCACAGAACATCTGGTCTGGAGAGCTTGAGGAAACACCATTAAATAGGCCGAAAAGAAAAAAATCTTTGTGCTAAGAAACAGTCCAGGTTTTGTACACTGCTGTCAAAGGTATAAAAAAAAAAAACTTGGCAAGCTGTGTTATGATTGGTCAGTCACGTACAGAGCCAGACACTCCAGCAATCGGGGTTTGTTAGACATCTGGTCCAGTTCCACCAGCCCTTTCAAAGAGGGAGGGGTGATGGAGGAATAAAAATGAAGCAGCTACTCCAGCATTCCAAAATGTACACATCAGGGCTCTGATAGCAAGAAAAATAAACAGAAAGAAGGAAACCCTGTCTAGACTTAGCTGCTGCTGAGGCTGCTACAGAAACAGGGTTGGTATTTACTTGAGAAGTCCTGCCAGGCTACTCTAAGAGGCAAAAAGACAGAAAGCAAAAATAGTAGTAATAATATTAGGGGAAAAAAAGAATAATAAAGGAACCGCCTACTAACCGTAAATGAGAACAACAGATTCTTCAATGGCATGCTGGTAACTGAACTGAGAATCCAGGAGCGCACGGGTAACGAAGGAGCCATAGTATGTGGACTGGTACCAGCCCACGTGGAGATGATCAATGTTAACATGGCGAAGGCTCCGCATCATTTCCATCTGATACTGAACTAAATGATGGAGGAAGAGGGGGAGAAAAACTATGTAATGATGCTACCAATATTAAAAACATAAGTACTTATTAGCTACTAGCTATAAGGTACAGGTTTCCAGATCTAAACAGTCATTCCGTTCACATACCAAGAAAACAAAATTAAGCTTTCAAACCACTCGGGTTTTCCTTTTATCTTTAATGAAAACCTATTTTACAGAAAAGGCTTCTGAAAACATAATATTAATGCCGTAAACAATGAATTATTAAATGTGGTCCCCACTTCCCTTCTTAAACTCTAAATATAGGTAAATGTTTAAGAATGAATCTGTGCAATTACTGTACTGTTTGGTTGTAAGAAATTTCATTTGAAGTATTAAGAACAGGCATCACTCTCTTCTTTAACACAATCATTAGAACCGAGAAGCTAAAATCATCAAGAAAAAAATGGAGAAACAATTAACTACCATGGTATTTAAATGTGAAGAGGGTATACACTGTAGCTGATTTAAAACAAAAGTATTCATGTTTGCCTTCATCTGGTGCCCCCTACTGCATATGCTACATTTAAAAAAGAATTTTTTTGCCCGTGTTCCTTTGTAATAAGCAACAGACACTGTTTTCTTTAAAACAGTTTATTAAGTTATATTTTAATAACCTTATATGGAAAGAAAAGGTTTTGTGGCTTATTTTTGCCAAATTAATGAATATAATGTACATTATTAACTTAAAGCAGTATTATTAGAAAAATAGGCACAGACAGTACAATGAATAAGGCTTTTTTCCAAAAAAAGTAACAGCCCAATAATGCCCAGCAAATATATAATACAGGAGGAAATTTTTATAGTTAATATAACATTCGATCTATTTCTATTATAATGAATGCATGACAATGTTGAATAAATATACTTGCTTAACTCATAAACTAGCCATTTTATTTAAAAACTCTTAATTAGGTTTTTAACAAAAAGTAAAGTATATGTCTATCATTTCTTTGGTTAAAGTGCTATGTTTTTACAGAGCTAATAAAACTCAGTCATAAAGTATAGAAAAACCTTCCTCATATGGACACAATCTTATTTCCCAACAGTTGTTATTAGGCAAAGGAATTATAAATATAAATATAATTATACACAAAGGAATGTTATATTTCTTATGATAAAAGATAACAGCCAACTCATGAACTGCTCAAGAATTATATATATTTTTAGTTTTTTTTTTTTTTTAGGAAAGCTGAAGAAAAGGAAAGACCCAAATAAAGTTCTACTACTACCTGCAAGGATTTCTTAAGCCCATGGCAAAGTTGCAACACAGCCAGAAGCTGTATTATTCTGTCGAGATGTAAACCAGCCTACATGACTCTCTTTTGAAAGTGGCTCATTCATTCATTCACAAAAGACAGAAAAGTTGACAAATACATACTTAGGCTAGCATTATCTCTTCCTTTGTTTTTAAAGCAAGGGGTGAGGGTGTGAGGTAAGTGGTGGCAGTAATACACCAGACATGTCTAAAATACCAAGTCCATGTTTCCATAGATTCATGATTAAAATATGGGGGTGGGTTTGAGATGGGAGGGGGCAGCACTCACACATCCCATGCCATATTCTAAATCACTATTAAAAACACCAAAACCCTTGGAGGGAACTGCCTGAAAATGTGGAGCTGTGCTCTGGTGGCCATGTTTCTTGAAGATAATTGTATGATGATATGGCTGTCGCAGTGTGACTGTGTGGTTGTAAGAGCCTTGCGTCTGATGTTCCTTTTGTCTACCTTATCAATGGATAGGTAAAACATATGGATTAAAAATAAATAAATAATAGGGGGAACAAATATTAAAATAAATTTAGTAGATTGAAATGCTGGTGATCGGTGAAGGGGAGGGGTAAGGGGTATGTATGAATTTTTTTCTGTCTTCTTTTTATTGCTTTTTCTAAATTGACGCAGATGTTCTAGGAAATGATCATGATGATGAATATACAATTATGTGATGATAGCATGAGCTATTGATTATATAACAAGAATGGAATGATCATATGATAAGAATGTTTGTGTTTGTATGTGGTTACGTATCACAAATAAAAATAAATAAATTTAAAAAAGGAAAGGGAGGAGTAAGCGGTATGGTATGCATGAATTTTTTTCTGTTGTATTTTTATTTCTTTTTCTGAATTGATGCAAATGTTCTAAGAAATGATCATGATGATGAATATGCAACTATGCGATGATATTGTGAATTACTGATTATATATGTAGAAAGGAATGATCATATGTTAAGAATGTTTGTGTTTCTTTGCTGTCATTTTTTAAAATTTTAAATTAATTAAAAAAATTAAAAAACCAAATACCAAAGTCTTAAAAGAGGAAGCAGCAGTATAAAATTAATACAATAATTATACTATTGCTGTATGCTTAATCTTTTCTTTCTGGCATATAAGAGAATCCTCCCAATTAGTTTGGTAGATTCCCATCAATCACATCAATCTGGGAAGTAGGAGAGAATTACTGCTAAGGTCTCTTTAAAACCCAATGACTTTTAAAATTAAAGTAAAATCACTGACTTGGCTACTGAATTTTAATCAAATTTAACTTAAGAATGAAAAGTTCCAATATCACAGGTAAAAAAAAAAGGTCAGAATTAAATTTGCTATTTTAAAGAGAGAGGAAAGAAGATATGGGGAAAAATCATCAAGCAATTAACATTACAGACATGGTGTTATAGGAGAACTCAGCAATTTGGAAATATCCACAAATAGTGTACCATTTAGCCATAATATAAGCAGAGACTAGATTCTACCAACTTGCAATTGCAGAAATAGGAAAAGACTTGGAACCAGGTTTGAGATATCCCACAGATTTGCTGTTCAGTTATTATCCTTCTTTGGTGCTTAGGTTTCCCACCTCCAAAAAGATCTGACAGCTCTTCTTAGTTAAAATGGCATGATGCCACATCGTACAATGCACAGGCCTCCAGGATGCACTCACATTTAAAATTTTAAAAATGCATTTCTCTGAATAATATTCTGTAATCCTGCCAAGTCTCCCTTCAAAGAGTCAGAATACAATCAATTTTGTTATCGTATTTTCAGGGTCCATAGTAAGATTCATAGAAAACTTTCAAATCCTTCTCCATCTTACTTATATAATAACCCCTTAGCCTGGGATAAGGAGAAAAATGAACTGTGCACTTCAGCCAGTGCAGAGAGTCAGGGATATAAGGACTATGACAAGATGGAGTTTCTACTGCTCCCATGTATTTACTTCCAGGGACTGAGGAGTGGGGAGATGAGTTTCTGGGAGGAAGGTGCTCCATTCTTTTCTTCTACAGTTCAATCATGGCAGAATAAGTTTTTGTAAAGCTTTGAACAAACTTATTTTAAGGTCATAAGAGTTTTGAATGACCTAAATATCTTAGAGAGTATAAAAATCTAAGGGTAAAGGGCAATAAAAGATGAGTTGATAAAGTTGTTTTTAAAAATCTACAATGCACTGGAATTTCACTATTACACAGTAAGATATGTGTTGGGCCTGTTCTATGTGAAGTTCCAGCACGCTCATCTTGGTCTGGACTCACTTGTCACCTCAATTTAAAAAATTAGATAATAAACACAAAGTATCTTATAAAAATGAATGTCCTCTCTGAGGTATCACCCAGAGAATGAAAAAATCCAAAAGGAATGCACACAATCCTTGAAAAGGATTTTAGGTTCAACTTAAATGTTTGGAAATGATAGAGGTGATGGTAACACATTATTGTGAGAGTAATTAAAATACTGTATGGGTGTGGGAATGTGGTGGAAAGAGGAAGTTTAGAATACGTCACCAGAAGGAAAGTTGGAGGTTAAAACATGGGAATAACACCGTAAATCTTGTGGTGGACAATGTCTGTGATTAATCGTATAAATATCAAAAAGTTATTTCATGAACTAGAACAAATGTACAACACTATTATGAGAAGTCAGTAATAGAGGGTATATGGGGGAAAATGTACCTATTGCAAACTATGGACTACAGTTAACAGCAATATTTTAATATCCTTTCATCAACAGTGACAAATGTGCCACACCAACACTGTGGGTCAATACCGGGGGGGAGGGGGAGATAAGGGGTATTGAAGAATTTGGATTTTTCTTTTTTATTTTTATAAAATGAAATGTTATTTTTATAATGAAAATGTTCTAAAACTGATCATAGGGATGTATGCACAACTCTATGATGAAACTGTGAGACAGTGATTGCATACTCCAGATGGTCTGTATGGCATGTGAATATATCTCAATAAAAATTCCATTTAAGGAAAAAAAAAGGCCAGGGCCGGGGGTGGTAGAGCTCTGAAATGAAGTTGGCACACACTGAGGTCCAGTCTGGGCTGTGGCTTCTCATGTAAGTCTAATAAATTCACAGTGTATAAAGAGGTAACTCTGATTTAATAAAATAAAAAAGAAACAATATCATTTCTATTATAAATAAGCCAAGAACAAGAGACACAACTCACAAACAGTGAATTTCTTCATCTTTTCAGACTTTTAGGTTTGTGTCCTCATTCCAATGTTGATGCAGATGTGTGACCCTAAACCCCCTTCACCCAGTTTTTCCTCCTCCTCCAACCCAAGTTGTCAAAAAGTATAAAACCGAAGCCTGCAAAAACTTCCTGGTAAACCTAGTAAGGGATAAGAAATGCACAGCAGACTGCCCTACTAAATTGTCCGAAAACCGTATTCTGAGCCATCACATCAGCTGACACCTATTTATCCAAACTGTGGCCTGTAATAGACACAAGGGAAAAAACGCAAAATTTTAACACACCAGTAACATTTACACAGGAAATAAGGAACAGTCATTCCAGATTCCAATCTCTTGGGTGAATGCCACTGCTTCTGTACCTCTGCTAGATTCTCTCAGGATGTTATACTGGGGGTGACAGAACTAAAGCAGGCACCACAGACCTGATTAAGCTGCAACACTAAGGTGAACGAACAGAGTGAGTCGGGGAGAGGCACTCATGGCAAGGGGAAGCATCTATGATAATGCCATGCCTCAGGCCACGGGCCCTAATAGTGCTGTGTCTCCTCATGCGGAGTTGGTCCTCACTTTCTTAGCCTGGTGTTTTTTCAAAGGAGGAATATGTACAAAATATGTAGCCAGACAGAGATATTCCTATCCAGCTTAAGGAGCAATTAACACCTCAAAAGGAAATCACAGCAAAAGAAACAGAGAGAGAAAGAAAGAAAAAAAGAAATGAGGTTCCTTAGTACAAATTCCCTAAAGGAGTTAATACAAATAAATGAAGTACAGAAACTAGCATTTCTTGATAACTTCACAGAAGTGATTCACACTTTCATTTTGTTAAAGTTCTCATATTTAGCAGAAGCCCAGGCAGCAATTTCAACCAATAACTTTAGTTTCTGAGCCAATGGCTAAATATTCCTAGAGACTTTTCCAAAGATAAATAGCGAAGAAAAAAAATTATGGAGGGCGGACCATTTTAAAATTTATGTTGTTCAACCAAAGGGCTCAAAACTGTGCAATGAGAATTTTAGGAGAGAGCCTTGTAAGCATTCTTAGTTTAAAAAGTAAACACCAGACAGAATGAGGAGAAACAGTGTACAGCAAATGAATTTCAAAGACAAATTGGGAGTTACTAAGCCAACTCAAATTACTAATACAAAAGCTGCACTTAGATGCAACTGAGGTGGTGCTGCAAAATTTGGAAGGATTGTAAAAATGAGCTGGAGTTTTATAATTTCTTCAAACCTCTACAATTGTCTTAATTGGTTAAACCTCTCCCAAGCAAAGGAAAGCCTGGTTTACAACACTGAGTAACTGTTCGAAGTTTGGCAACAGTATATTCATATTCACTTTTTCCAGATATCCTCTTCGCAAACAAGTCAATTTTAAAGTGCCTAGAGCTAAAAGTGTCTTAACTGAGTCAGGCTGCCGAATAATTATTCCTTTCAAAAATCAGACACACTTGTTGGGCTGTCTCCTGTTTTATCTTCAAATATGAAAACACGGTAAAGAATATGTTGTCTTACTTTTAAATGCTGTATTGTATCTTGAGTTAGTGGCAAACAATCAAGAGTGACTAGAAAAAAAAATTAAGAACAAATAAGAGAAACAAAACAAAAAAAACAAGAGTGACTAGAGCTCTCCTGAAGATCTCTGGGAAGGACGATGGTTAAGAAGATTTTCATTCATTAGAAAAATTAGACAGCATTCTTTTCATCTTCAATTCCTCACTCTCTTTTTAAAAATCATCTTTTAAAAATTTTATCATTTTAAGTGAACCCTCATGACATACAATTTCTCACTGGAAAACAAGAATGAAAACTTGCCCACACTTGGCTAGATTGGGATGAGCTGAAGGCAGGAAGTTAAAGCTACTGCATACCCAAAATACTCGAGATCAATATGGCAGATTACCGGGAAAGGAAGGGAGGGATCGAAGGGAGAAAAAGTTTATTTTACTGATGTTTTATTGGGGAACTTTTAAAGAACAAGTAATCTAATTTTAAATTTTAGAACAATTTAATGAGGAGGACAAGGGTAGTTCAGTGGTAGAATTCTTGCTTGCCATGCGGGAGACCCGGGTTCAATCACCAGCCCAAGCACTACCCCCCCCCCCCCCAAAATTCAACAAATAGGGCTACTCATATGGAAAAAGAATAAAATATGACCCCCCACCATACAGCATAAAAAAAGTAATTTAATGGGCTGAATCTCTGCTTAAAGGCTTAACATTTTATCAAACAGATCCAAATTATTTAAAATATATATATATATATATAGCTATATCCTGGAGGGAAAGAGTAGAAACGGGCACAAGGGAAGAAACTAGGACTTACTGAGCACTTATTATATGACAGACTTTCTGCTAAGTGGCTTACATATGTTATCTGACTTTATTCCTCTACTGAGCTAGTCATGATTACTGAAAGATTGAAAGGATTTCTGCAATCTGTTGACCACAGCTAGTAGGACTAGATTTGACTTCAGACTCTGGCTCCAAAGGCCAAGCAACCACCCATTTAAAGATTCACTTCTAAAAGTGATGAACTACAGAGTAAATTATTTTTGAATCAATAAAGCACACCACATGAACGGTAAAGAAATAAACAACACATTTTCTAGGTTTTCTGAAACCAAAGCTTGTGTGCATTTGATTACTAATTAATCAATAACAGCACTATCAACAGACTTTTAATAAGACTACCTTCAAAGATTTCAAATGTCAAAGTTGGTAATTATCAAATATGTAATCAAACTCCTAACACTAAAACATTGCATTCTATGTCACCATTTGAAACTCGGGCCAAGACCATTTTGTAACTAAATTAGTGGCTCACATCAAAGATGACCTGCAAATACATCAAGGGACAAACAGAGACCAGAACCAGTACACACACTTTGCAGCAAAGAAAAAAGCTAAAAAGTCAGTCAGGAGATACAAATAGCTTAAAAAAATAGGCAAACAAACAAACTTCCACAACTTCCTAAAAAAAGCAAAACAAAAACAACAATGATTTCAACAAAGATGAATAGAGAAGTGAATACATCAAAATCTCCTCTGTTCTGGTACAAGTGCTATCTTAAGTAGGGTTTTTAAGAAAATAATTACAAGCTTTTTTCACAGCAGGACCTTGTGACAACCAGTGAGCACACACAGGCTGTGAACTATGAATACTCTGCCCCATTATTTAACACGACAAACTTCACTCTGTGTTTTTCTCTTCATTATCAAACTTTCTGCCAAGCCACACATACGTTTCAGGCAATCTTCAAGCTAGGAGCAGATGCAGACTTATACAAACAGAATGTGCATTTGAGAAAAGAATCAAATAAGAGTCTACTTTGGACGGAGAGAATCATGGAGTCCACAAATTTCTTAAAATTTCTATATTCTCTTCACCCAGTCTGCATCACATATCTTTTTCTTGCTCCAATTAATACACTTGTTCCAATCAATACATCTGTTATTAATACCACTCCTGTGGCTGCTTAAGAATTTTGGTAACAGTTCAATACCCAATATAAATTCTAGTCTACCTAGGAACTAATCTGTTCTATTTAAAAAAATAATAATAAAAACACTGTCTTTCTTAATAATCACACAGAAATATTTTTAAAAACACTTCAACTGTTCTGCAGTAGTCTAACTTCTTCTTTATTGTTGATGAATTCTGACAAATGATTTCTTTTGAAAGCCAAGCTGGGGATAAGGAAGGTGAATGAGTAGCTATATTCTGCCTTTTAAAACTAATAAAGAGCTTTGAAACTTAATGGTAATCAGGTTTACTGAGAGGTTGTAATGCACATTAATAGTCTCCTATGAAATAAACTGATTCTTCACAACATGAACATCCTATAACAAATTCATATTATCTTCTTAACCAAATCATGAAACACAGCCAAGAGATCCTACTTCTTTGAGACCATAAGACTTTAAAATACATATACATTTATGTTCTTGGTCATGAAAATAACATGCACATAAGTGGATGGTTCGAAGCAGTTACTAAATATGTTAACTGTAGTGTCACCTGAGAGCTGTTAATGCAAACTACGTGAATTCACCTGGATGGAACCCAGGAATGGAAACCCTTCACTGCTCATCCCGTGAAGAGCTCTCATCTACAAAATAAACCAATGACCACTGCTGCCTCTTAATACAATTAAGAGCATGGGTTGTTAGAAGATCAAATAAGAATCTCAGGGTTTAGAAAAAGAAATACATTTCGTACTATGTAATAGGCTCTTTTATGAGGGCAGGTAACACTTATGTCATGTTTATAGCTACATATTAGGTATTATTAGATTAATGATTGGAGCAGAGTTAGGTGCTGAAAATACTGTGTAAGAATAGGATGTTTCAAAATCACTTGGTTGCATAAGTACTTGGAATCTCAGGTAAGACATGAGATTTTGCTGGTTTGTCCAGAGTGATGCCCTGATAAATCCCAGAGTTATTCGATCAGTGAGTGGAAAAGTATCTGCAAAGCCTCCTTCGGGGAATGGTGAGAATGGGGAGAAATTCAACTTCCCCAAGTTGAATTCTTGATATTCTCACAAGCAGTGTGGGCAACCAAAGCTACAGGCTGAGCCCCTAGTCTTGGGGTTTGTTCATATGAAACTCAACCCCACAAAGGATAGGTCAAGTCTACTTAAAATTTAGGCCTAAGAGTCACCTCCAATAGAGCCTCTTTTGTTGCTCAGATGTGGCCTCTCTCTCCAGCCAACACAACGAGCAGTCTCACCACCCTACCCCCTCTCTACGTGGGACATGACTCCCAGGGGTTTGGACCTTCCTGGCAACGTGGGACAGAGATCTTGGAATGAACTGAGACTCAGCATCAAGGGATTGAGAAAAACCCTAGAATGAGCTGAGACTTAGCATCAAGGGATTGAGAAAACCTTCGCGACCAAAAGAGGGAAGAGCGAAATGAGACAAAGTGTCAATGGCTGAGAGATTCCAAACAGAGTCAAGAAGTTATCCTGGAGGTTATTCTTACGCATCAAGTAGATATCATCTTGTTATTCAAAATGTAATGGGGAGGCTGGAGGGAACTGCCTGAAAATGTAGAGTTGTGTTCTAGTAGCCATGTTTCTTGAGGATGACTGAATAATGATACAGCTGCCACAATGTGACTGTGTGATTGTGAAAACCTTGTGTCTGATGCTCCTTTTATCTACCTTGTCAACAAATGAGTAGAACATATGGAATAAAAATAATAGGGGGAACAAATGCTAAAATAAATTTATTTTGAAATGCTAATGATCAATGAAAGCGAGGGGTAAGGGGTATGGTAGGTATAATCTTTTTTTTTTTTCTTTCCTGTGTTCATTTTATTTCTTTTTCTATTTTCTTTTTATTTCTTTTTCTGAATTAAAGCAAATGTTCTAAGAAATGATGAATATGTAACTAAGTGATGATATTGTGAATTACTGATTATGTATGTTGATGTTTCATTTTGTTTCTTAATTTTTTAATTAATAAATTTTTAAAAAATCACCTGGTTGCTGTTAATGCCTAGAAAAGGCCACAATTAATAGGAAATTTATATCTATATGTGTATATATATGTATTATACGTATGTGTGCATGTGTGTGTATATATATTTATTTATTTATATAATCTTGCCCCTTGCATGAAGGACATGAAAGTATCTTGCATTAAAATAAATAAAATAATCAGTAAAATCAAGACTAGAGATAATACAAATTAGAATAGAAAGCAGAAACTGAAACTGAGGCAGAGATTCAAACCAAAATGAAGCAGGCCATAGATATTTTGATTAAAATTCATAAATTTGGCTCTGAGCATTCTGGCAATCAAAGCAAAATAGGAAACATGCTCATTTACATTATTCCAAAAGGAGAAAAACAGCAGATCTCAAAATAGGTGGCATTTTTCCTAGTACTTAACCCTAAAATGAAGTTTCCATGTGGGGCTTCAAAGGAAAATTATCATATAATTTTTTGAAAACCAGAGGTTATTTCTGTTACAGAATAATCACAGTTGATTTACCTTTCCTATAAATCAGGGTTTTAATTTAAAAGGAGGGAAGGGCCTTATAAGTACTTTTCACAACAAGATACAATTTATACATAAGAAAAATTAATTAACTAATACTTTCATTGAGTAAGAAATTACAAATCAAGCTGGCTGAAAGGACACATGACTACATCCTAGGGAACAGGTGAAAATGTGCACTTCCTAAAAGAACAGGGTCTTGATCATTTTCTTTAAATAATTATAAAGGCTGATATGTGCAAGAGGAGTTATAGTATGGGGGATCTGGAAAGAGAATTGAAAACAGAATGATAATTCAGTAATTAAAAAAATTAATTTCAAATTTCAGCTATTTAAAACTGAATGGAATGGGTCAGTAGTAAGTACTAAAGATTCAAATGAGAACAAACAATTTTTAAAGCACTGTTTGCAATGTTCACACAAAAATGTGGTGATAAATAACCCACATAATCACTTAATTTTATTCATTCTGAAACTACTTCCTGAGCACTGCCTGTGTAAGGAAATGGATAAAGACAGTATAGTAACATCAAATTCTAGAAAACAGTGGTTTCAACCTCCAACCATATGTCGATGGCAATTCAAAAACCCACCTCCAGATCAGATGGCTCTGTGCTTAATGAGCATTTTCAGGAGGGAGTCCCATAAGCACTACAGATGAAAAAGGTAAAAAAAGAATTTGTCAACTCCACCCTCCAAGTCTATTTCTTTTATATATTGTAAGTGAGAACATCATCTGAGTCATCAATACCTACTCTCTCACTGATTTGTATAGTTAGCTACATTCTAAGTTGTTCTCAAATTTGTTTTCTCCAAGAAAAAATCACCTAGAATACTTTTAACAAATGTAAATGATATAGCAAAATGCTTTTGAGATGTTATGAAGTAAAAGTAGAACATAAAACTATAAACCTTATCAACGCAAATGTGTAAACAATTTGGATTTCCTTCTGCTAAGGGAAATGATTAGAAAGAAATACACTAAAATGTCAGTGGCAACAGTTCTCTGGGGAGTGAGATCATAGGTGATTTTTACTTTCTTACATACATTATCCATATTTTTTGGCAAAACAAAGTCCAATTCCTATGATGTTAAAGGAGTACGTACTTTACTGCTGGCCAAACTGCCTCTATTTCTCCCATGGTCGCCTAACAACCTGGGCATGGTACTCCTAAATTGTGGGAGCAGGGGACAGGATTGGTTACTTCAGATTCTGAGTAGTCTCGTACCCCATCTGATTTAAATGCCACCTCATCACTCATTAGTTTTGTGAATCATGACAAACTGTCTCAGCCTAGGACTTCTTTGCTATAAAAAGTGGAGGGGGAGAAATCATCTATCACAAGAGCTTAATGCACTGAATAAATAACCTCGAGAAGAGCTAAATAAGTTACAGCCACTACCTATAATTCAGAAGTGTTAGTTAGAATTCAGAGACTATGGTACTTACCTGGATCAAAGGAATAGTTGCCTTTTTTTTCCTAAATTGGGATAGATTAGTTAATTGTATAAACGCTTCTTTATTATTTCCATATAAAGGGTAGGAGGAAGTGGGGCAAAATCAGGAAAGTGGGGGAGGTGATTTAGAAACTGTACGCTAACAACAAAAAAAGAAAGTCTAAGAATCTGTAACATTCATTTCATGAAAAAGAATTCATATGTGCAAATTATGAATAGGATTAAAAAAAAACATTAGACCATGAGAAAGGATTACAAAAGGAAAAATACTTCTTAGATACTAAAACTATAAGCTAATTATATTCAGTACAATAAAAAACAGATTCAATAAAGAAAGAGACAAGCTACAGAAATTAGATTTCAAGAAAAGGTAATCTAGGGTGTTCTATTATTACTATATATATAACAACATAATTGCATTGTAGTATATAACTTTCTATCTCTTCATTCCATTTATAATTCTTCCAAAGGAAGGAAATGAGTTTCCTGCTTCCTTCCCCAACAGGTGACTTCCAACTGGGAAAAAACTATCTGGAAATACTGACACCCTAGTGAAGAAGCTAAACTCAAGTGAATACAGCAAATGGTTTTACAATATACCACTGACTGCTCGGTAGAATGATCCAAACTAGCAACTTCAAATGTACAAAAGATAGCTTCCTCTATTCTCAGACATTCAGGAAATTTTGGAATAGAAAACCAGAATTAAAGAAAGCCTGAGGTATATAATCTTTTAAGCGTTTTCTTAACTCCAGACTTAAAAAAAAAAAGGAAGGCGGCAAGAATGTAAAGTGTCAGGAGTTACAGACAAGGTTAAGGAGGACAAACAAATTCCTATGGCTAATTTACATCAAGAGAAACAGAAGTACTTATAACCATACTCTCCATCCACCGTTTCTCATTTTTACCTCTCCCATTTGGAGCAAACATTTTATATGAGATAAGGAATAGTTTCAAGGAGAAAGCATTAACAAGCAGAAATCATAGTGGTGGGTAGTTGACAATAAATCTGAGGTTAGAAAACCTATGGCTTGTTTTTAACGAGCCCATGTCACCTTTCCTGTTGCAAGGTCCTTTTGGGTGACAATATCTAACCCAGGAATTCTTAACCTTAACCTTAAGGAATTTGTGCATTTCCCAAAATCATATCCATACACAGTTTTGTGGAGAGCTTTCACCAAATTCTCAAAAGGACGACACAAAACCCTAAGAAGGAACAGTGAACAAGATAGACTGTGGTCCCGGCTCTCATGGAACTTCCATTCCTCTTTGTAAGATGGGAGGGGTTGGGCTATGACCTAAGTGTGACACAATCAATTCAGTGCAAGGGCAACCACATGCTAGCACAGATCAGCACTGAGATCACTAAAGATACAGCACCAGAATAGTAAGAAAAATGGAATAAAGTTCTATTATAATAACAGAGTAGGCCACAGCTTTCAGCAGGACACAACAGAATGCCACTCTTAAGAACAGGAAATGCATCATGGGAAAAGCTGGATGGAGGCTTCATCTAAGCTAACCTGCGATCAAAACTAGTATTTCCCTAGGTGAATGAGGTAAAACACATGTCCTATCCATATACCCTGCTCACTGGAGCCAGTGAGCTAAGAGTGTTCTAAAAATAAGGAGAGATTTCCCTCCGATCTTCACAGAAAAAAAACCTCCTGTATTTGAAAATACCTATCAGCAAATGAGGGGGGGAAGAGGGGGAGTTAGTCTATAGTAAAACTGCCACATTGATTAAAATATCCCAGGACAAATCCTATTCTGCTATGTTACAAATGTACTTTGATGGTATATAGCACTATAGTCACACACTAAAGACTATCCTCAAGCAACTCTTATCTTGTTAGCTTTTCAAGTTTTTACACAGTGACCTCTAGAAGACAATGCTGAGATGTATCTAATCCACTGTCATTATGTAATCTGAAGCTCATGAAGATACTCTTCTATGTGGGGGGCGGGGCAGTGTTAGGGAAGAAAATGAAATACAGTGTACAAGGGAGATATACAAATCATTGAAAAGCAACAAAATTACTATGGAAAGATGTTGGAAGGCTATTAAAAACAGACCAAATAATTCTCTTCTGCAATTGTCAGGCAAGATCCTGCCAGATGTCTGAAATAGAATTAACCTCTATGGATTACACTGATAGAAATAAACAGCATAACTATGACGGTAAGAATAAATATCTGGGAAGGGGTATCTTTGTTTTACTTTCCTAAATATTTGCTTTATTTTGTTTCTCCCCACCCCACCCCACCCCACCCTCAAAAAGTGCCCCTTGTAGGCACCACAGATATTGAGCCAGCAGTGTATCCCAAGACTTCTGAAAATGTGCCAGGGGCAGATCAAATAATATTTGCTTATAGAGCTAAGTTTAATCAAAGTATTTACAATGTTACAAAGCATTTTCAAATCAGGCAATATCATCTTAACAACAACAAAACCTTCCTTCCCCCTCAAAGGATATATATGCCTTTTCCTCACTGAAAAGATTAAGATACTAAATTAGACACAAAGTATTACAAATGCTTCCTCCTTGTATTTTGGAGGCAAAAAATCTCAAAGAGCAAATTCGACATTCATTCCTTCATACATTTACAAATAAGTATATTTACTCAGAGCTACAATGTGCCAGAACTTCTAGCTGCGGGCCAGAATAGGGCAGTGAAGACAGAAGAGGATCTTGCAGCTGGCATTCCAGTAGAGAAGAAGAGACAGGACATAGAGTGGTAGCCAGCATTCCTGGGTCTACTCAAATGCTTAGGTTCCCCAAAGAAAATACTGGGTAATTCCAGATAGTTGTCTGGGCCTTGAGGGTGAATAAACCATCTTTGTCAATAATAACCAGGAAAGCAAGCAAGCCTGAGAGTCAAAAAGGTCTGGCTTTGTTTGTTTGTTTTTTATTTTCTCTCAAAATTTTATTATGATGGTCTGTAAACATACTGAAGCTGAAAGGATTGTACAGTGAACACCCATTTGCCTACCACCTAGATTCTTCAACTCTTAATATTTTGCTATATTTGTTTTCTCAGATAACTATCTATCTATCCATTCACCCATTAACCATCTTATTTTTTGATGCATTTCAAAGTTGGAGACAAGTACCTTTCACCTTTAAACACTTATGTATGTGCATCTTTAACTATAGTTCAATACACATACACATACTGTAAGTTTAAGCATACATACTGTGAAATGCACAAATCTATTGAATGCATTTTTTTTCTAAAATGCACATCCCGCCCCCACTTCAAATATCTGGAGAGTTTTCCAGTTCTTCCAGTGGTGGGGTCCGCCCTTTTTTTTTGTAATCTTAATGTAATTTTATTGATATATATTATACATTCACATACCATATAACCATCCAAAGTACACAATCAATGGTTCACAGTGTCATCATATAGCTATGTATTCATCATAATTGACTTTTTTTTTTTTAATAACATGCATACAAAAATGCAGTAAACTTTGAAGCATCCCACAATTAGTTGCTGAAGAGATTTCAGAGTGTGGTATTGTTTGCAAGTTCACAATTTTAGGTTTTTACTACTAGCTACTCCAAGACACTGAACACTAAAAGAAATACCAATGTAATGATTCAGCAATCATATTCATTTGTTAAACCCTACTTTCTCTGTATAACTCCACCAACACCTTTGATCTTACTCCTATTATTTAAGGGTATTCTAACTTTTTCATGTTTGGAAGGGACTCTTGAAATTATGGGATAGGGAAGATGGAACTATTAATATTCTGGAGAGGCTGGCCCCTTTGCATTAAGGATTTATCTGGTCTAGGAACCCATTTCAACTCCATTTGACCTCTCTCAGTCACTGATACCTTATTTGTTACTCTTCTTTTACCCCATGTGGTCAGGATGGCATTGCCGATCCTACAGTGCCAGGGCCAGACTCATACCTAGGAATCATATTCCATGTTGCCAGGGAGACTTTCACCCCTGTTTTCTTGTAAGTATTTTCTAAATGAGACCATACAATATCTGCTCTTTTGATTCTGGCTTATTTTGCGTCACCAAATATACCACAGGTTCATTCATAACGTTGCATGCTTCATAGCTTCCTTCCTTTTGGTAGCAGCACATCATTTGATCATATGTGTACACCATCATTCAGTGTTCTATTTCTTTGTCAGTGTATCGTTCAGCCACTTCCACACACTGGGCATCATGTATAATGTCCAAAGTCAATAGCCCATCAACACTCTCAATTTAAACAATTTCACTGTTCCCAAGAGAAAAAAACACACCCACACCAAACAGAAAATAAAAACCTCCACATAACTCTTGTCCCTACCCCCACTATTTATCGCTGGTATTGCTGTGGTACTGTTGTTTTCCTGGTAAATATAACTCATAGCATGCAAAAGCAGTTTTCTCCCTTTACCCCCAAATTACACTCTTTGTACAAGATTCATACATTTGAAGTAGTTTGTGCAAGAACTACTATTTGTAGTGTTAATTAGTGGGACACATGAGTCTATACAATGTCTTTCAATCATGTTCCCCTTTAATATGGTAATATCACTTATAGACACACTAATGAAACACCTTCACTTCTAACTATTCCCTTACATTTAAGTTCAACCTCATTAGCTAATTGTTCACCCATTTCCAGCTTCCATTTAACTCTAAGTCTCCTATGTTCTGTATTATAAGCAAGTGACTTTACCTTTACCTTTAAAGTTGAGTCATTCAGTATTCTATTCTTTTGTGTCTGGCTTATCTCACTCAACATTATGTCCTCAAACTTAATTCACCTTGTCACGTGCTTTAGGACCTCATTTTATCTTACTGATGCATAATATTCCATTGCATGTGTATATACAACATTTTGTCAATCCACTTGTCTATTGATGCGCACTTGGATTGTTTCCATCTGTTGGTGATTATGAATAATGCTGCTATGAACATCAGTGTGCAAATGTCTGTTTGTGTCACTACTTTCAGCTCTTCTGGGTATATACTAAGTAGCAGTATTGCCGAATCATAGGGCAACTCAATATTTAGTTTTTTTAAGAACCACTAGACTGTTTTTCATAGCAACTGAACATTATACACTCCAACGAGCAGTGCCTAAGTGTCGCAATTTCTCCACATTCTCTCCAACATTTGTAGTTTCCTGTTTGCTTAATAGCAGACATTCTTATAGGTGTGAGGTGGTATCTTGCTGTAGCCTTGATCTGCATTTCCCTTATAGTTAATGAAAATGAGCATGGCTTCATGTGCTTTTGAGCCATTTGTATTTGCTCTTCAGAAAAATGCCTATTCATATCTTTAGCCCATTTTATAATGGGGTTGTTTGTTCTTTTGCTGTTGAGTTGTATGACTTCTTTATGTATACAGGAATCAATCCTTCATCTGAAGTGTGATTTCCAAGTATTTTCTCCCTTTGAGTTGGCTGTCTCTTCATCTTTTTGACAGTCTTTTGAAGTATAAAAACACTTGATTCTGAGGAGTTCCCACATATCTACTTTTTCTTTTGGTGCTTGTACTTTGGATGTAAAGTTTAAATGTTTAGATGTTCCTCTACATTTTCCTCCAGGAGAAGAAAATATTTAGGTGTCTGATCCTCCACTTTGAGTACATTTTTGAATAGGGTGTAAGGTAAGGGTCCTCTTTCATTCTTTTGGCTATTGATATCCAGTTCTCCCATGCCATTTATTATTACTTTTTTTTTTCATGGGCAGCACTGGGAATCTTCCAGCATGGCAAGCAAGAACTTTGCCACTGAGCCACCACTGGCCCCATTTATTATTGTTTTTTAAATATTTTTATTGAAAAAAGCTTAACATACAAACACATTATAAGTATTCTTAACATACTGACATTTATTCATGGTGTACAATCAATGGCTCAAAATATCATCACATAGTTGTGTATTCATCACCATGATCATTTTTTTTTCTAAATATCTGTATCACTCCAGAAAAAGAAAGAAAAAAGAAAAAACTCATACATACCATAACCCTTACCCTTCCCTCTAGCTGACCACTAGTATTTCAATCTACCATTGTTCTTTTTTGGGGCATGGGCAGGCTCTGGGAATCAAAGCCAGGTCCCCAGCGTGGCAGGTGAGAATTCTGCCACTGAGCCACCATTGCACTGTTCTTTAAAAAAAACTTTTACCCTTATTTTTTACTCATTTGTTCATACCATAGCTAAAAGGAGCATCAGAAACAAAGTTCTGACAATCACACAGTCACACTGTGTAAGCTACATCATTACACAATCATCTTTAAGAAACAAGGATACTAGAACACAGCTCTACATTTCCAGGTACTTTCCTCTAGCCACTTCAATACACCATAAACTATAAAGGGAGTATCTACCAATGCGTAAGAATAATCTCCAGGATAGCCGCTTCACTCTGTTTGAAATCTCTCAGCCACTTAACCTTATTTTTTCTAATTTCTCTCTTCCCCTTTTTGGTTGGGAAGGTTTTCTCAATCCCTTGAAGCTCAATCCCTGGGATTTCTGTCCCAGTTGCAAGGGAGATTTACATTCCTGAGAGTCATGTACCACCTGGGGTTGGGGTGGGGAGGGCAGTGAGTTCACTTGTGTGCCGGGATAGAGAAAGACTAAATTCGATTAAGAAAAGAGGTTCTCTTAGGCCTAATTTTAAATAGGCTTAGCCTATCCTTTGAAAGAACAAGTTTCCAAGATTGGGGGCTCAGCCTATTGATTTGGTTGTCCCCACTGCTTGCAAAAACATCAGAAATTCTCCAAATGGTAAAGTTGAATACTTCTGCCTTTCTCCCCATTCCACCAAGGGGACTTTCCATGCCCATTTATTGAAAAGGATATTTTGTCTATTTTGTTCCAGTTCAGTGGATCTGGGAGCCTTGTCAAAGATCAGTTGAGAAGGAGACCAGGAGACCAGGACAACTGGGAAGATGGCCTACCAGAGTAGCTCGAGATTAGACCTGCTCCACGGAAAAGTTAGAGAAGGAACAGAAGGGTGACTGAGGTGGGGATTCAGGAGTGCAGCTGACTTGGGAGAGCCTTCTGCACCACATGCAGCAGCCCTTGTTGCAGAGGCTGAAGAACTGAGAGGCAGAAAGCTGGAGCCTGGCACAGAGGTGCAGAGCCCGCGGAAGTGCACAAACAGGACCATGGGACTAGGAAGTAAGCCAGGCCACAATGCTTGGGTGTGCTACCCTCACCAGTGCAGCCCTGTGACCAGTAACTCACCCTACACCCCATGCACCTGAACTCCATCACCCATTCCCATTCCCCGCACTCCAGGGGCCCCCACCCCACCAGCCCCCAGTGCACGTACCTGCCCCACATCCCTACCTTAACTGCAGCCCAACCCAACTCCTTGCATACCTCCCGAGGACTGCCCCCACTTCCTGTTCCCTGCAGGCTGTTGCCAGCGCATAAAAGTTGTGGGCACTGACCTCCATGCTTAGGCTACCCCTGCCCCACGCCCATAGTGTTGCTTAGTCTCACCCTGCCCTCCCTGAGCTCAGCACATCCATTTATAGCACTGCCAAGCCCACACATTCACACGGGCCCCCAATCACGTCATTCAGCTCTGGGAACCGCACTTTACAGCAGTCCTAGAACTGTGCATGTGCACAGCCCTCAGTTTCACTTCCCAGCTCTGAAAAAGTGCTAACCTGCACAGCTGGGTCACATCTGCCCCCGATCCATGAAGGCCTAACACCAGCCTGCTGCCACAGCTCTACACATGCACATGAAGGGCCCTGTGCCTTAGACCAGCACACACCAGGGTTAGCCGCCCAGTCTGGTGCACCTGTACGGTCACATTCTCCCTGGCCACTCAGCACCCACGTTTACAAGCATCAGTATAACATTCCCAACTTGTGCCCATACCTGCTTGAAAGAAATCACCATACTGAGTGCTCCACCCCATGCCCTGCTCCCTGCTGTACAGCCATTCTGCAAATGCAAGGCCTTAGACTACTGAAAGAAATAAACTCCCAAAATAAAGCAATTAAGCTATTTACATGCCACGAAGACAGCAGAAGATCACAAAGCATATCACAATGCAGACAGATATAGCCCTGCCTGATGACCAAATTAAAACACCAGAGGAGACACAGATGTTGGAACAACTCATCAAAGATGTTCATACAACTCTACTTACCAAAATAAGTGGGACAACAAATGACATAAAGGAGATTGAGAAGACAGTAGAAGAGCATAAAGAAGAATTTGAAAGAATAAATAGAAAAATAGCAGAAATCACAGAGATTAAAGACTGCTGACCAAATAAAAAACATACTAGAGGCACACAACACCAGATCTGAAGAGACAGAAGAAACAATAAGTGATATAGAAGGCAGGATAATTGACTTTGAAGACTCAAAACAGATAATGGAAAAAAAAGATGAAAATAAATGAATGGGGACTCAGGGAAATGATACACAAAACAAAATGCACAAATATCAGAATCACTGGTGTCCCAGAAGGAGAAGAGAGGAGTAAAGGGCTAGGAAGAGTAGTTGAGAATATAATGGGAGAAAACTTCCCAACCCTCCTAAAGGGCATAAATATACAAGTCAAAGCTCAAAAAACTCCAAACAGAATAAATCCAACTAGGCCTTCCCCAAGGCACATATTAATCAGTTAAATGTTGAAGAGAAGCAGAAAATCCTGAAAGCAGCAAGAGAAAACAATCTACCATATACAAGGAAAATCAAATAAAACTGAGTTCAGACTACTGAACTAGCATCCTGGAGGCAAGAAGGCAGTGGTATAATATATTCAAGATCCCAAAAGAGAAAGACTTCCAGCCAATTATTCTGTACCCAGCCAAACCGTCCTTTAAAATTGAGGATGAGATTGAAGTTTTCACAGGCAAAGAAGTCCTAAAAGAATTTATCAACAAGAGACCAGCTCTACAAGAAATACTAAAAGGAGTCCTGCTGGCTGAAATAAAAAGACAAGAGAGGGAGGTCTGGAGGAGGGGACAGAATTGAAGAGTACCACTAAGGGTAATTTAAAGAATACAAAGAGAAAGAGGGAAAAGAATATGTAGATCTGACAAATAAAATAAAAAAGATAAGATGGTAGAATCAAGAAATGCTTTTTCAGTAATAACTTTGAATGTTAATGGACTAAACTTACCAATCAAAAGATACAGATTGGCAGACTGGGTTAAGAAAAATAATCCAACTATATGCTACTTACAAGAGACTCATCTTAGACACAAGGATACAAATAGATTGAAAGTGAAAGGATGGAAAAAGAATTCCCACAAAAGTTGTAGCCAAAAGAAAGCAGAAGTAGCTAAACTAATATTAGACAAAATAGACTTTAAATGTAATGACATCATAAGACACAAAGAAGGACACTATATACTAATTAAAGGGTCAATTCACCAAGAAGATATAACAATCATAAATGTTTATGCATCCAATCAAGGAGCTCCAAAGTACATGAGACAAACATTGGCAAAACTGAAGGGAGTGATAGATGATTCAACAATCATAGTAGGAGACTTTAATACACCACTCTCCTCTATATATAGAACAACCAGACAGAAGTTCAACAAGGAAAAAGAGAAGTTAAATAACTTCATAAATGAATTAGACCTAACAGACATATACAGGTCACTGAACACCAAAGGGCAAGGTTATACATTCTTCTCTAGTGCTCATGGTACATTCTCCAGGATAGATAATATGCTGGGGCACAAACAGGTCTTTATGAACTTAAAAATACTGAAATTATTCATAGCACTTTCTCTGATCACAATGGGATGAAGCTGGAATGAATAACCACCAAAGAACGAGAACATTCACAAATATTTGGAGATTAAATAACACATTCTTAATCAATGGGTCAAAGAAGAAATTGCTAGAGAAATCAATAGCTATCTAGAGATGAATGAAATGACAATACAACTAATCAGAACTAATGCGATGCAGCAAATGTTGTGCTGAGAGGGAAATTTATTGCCCTAAATGACTACATTAAAAAACAAGAAAGAGCAAACATCGAGGACTTAAGAGCAAACCTGGAGGAACTTTAAAAAGAAAAGCAAACTAACCCCAAAGCAAACAGGAGAAGAGAAATAACAAAGATTAAATCAGAGATAAATGAGTAGGAGAACAAAAGAACAACAGAAAGAATCAATAAAACCAAAAGTTGGTTCTCTGAGAAAATCAATAAAATTGATGGGCCACAAGCAAGACAGACCACAAAAGAGAGAGGATGCAAATAAAATCAGAAATCAGGAGGGGTGTGTTACCACAGACTCTGAAGAAATAAATCATCAGAGGATACTATAAACAACTATACACCAACAACTAGACAACTTAGATGAAATGGACAAATTCCTGGAGACACACAAACAAGCTACACTAACTCAGGAAGAAATAGAAGATCTCAACAAACCAATCACAAGTAAAGAGATTTAATCAGTCATCGAAAATCTTCCTACAAAGAAAAGCTCATGGCCAGATGGCTTCACAGGGGAATTTTATCAAACACTCTAGAAAGAACTAACGTGAATCCTGCTCAGACTTTTCAAAAAAATTGAGGAAGAATGAAGTCGATCTAACTCATCTTATATCAAAACTGGGTAAAGATGCTATAAGAAAGGAAAATTAAAGGCCAATCTCCCTAATGAACACAGAAGCAAATATTCTCAGTAAAATATTAGTAAATCGAATACAACACATTAAAATTATACACCATGACCTACTGGGTTTACACCAGGAATGCAAGGAGAGTTCAACGCAAGAAAATCAATTAATATAATACAGCACATTAACAAATTAAAAGGGAAAAAAATCACATGATCATCTCAATTGATGCTGAAAAAGCATTCGACAAAATTCAGCATCCTTTTCTGATAAAAACACTCCAAAAGATAAGAATCAAATGTAACTAACTCAGTATGAAAAAGGGAATATATGAAGGACCGATAGCCAGCATCATACACAATGGAGAAAAGCCCCTAAGATCAGGTAGAAGACAAGGTTGCCCACTGTCACCACTATCAACATTGTATAAGAAGTTCTAGCTAGAGCAATCAGGCAGGACTAGGAAATAAAAGGCACCCAAATGGGAAAGGAAGCAATAAAACTCTCATTATTCACAGATAATATGATACTATACTTGGAAGATCCTGAGAAATCTACAGCAAAGTTACTTAAGCTAATAAACAAAGTAAGCAAGGTGGTGGGATATAAAATTATTGTGCAAACATCAGTAATATTTCTATATACAAGCAATGACCTAGCTGAAGAGTCACTTAAGGAAAAAATTCCATTCAAAATAGCAATTAAAAGAATCAAATACTTAGGAATGAGCTTAACTAGGGACATAAAGGACTTGTACACAGAAACCACAAAACATTGCTAAAAGAAATCAAAGATCTAAATAGGTAGAAAGATATTCCCTTCTCATGGATAGGAAAGCTAAATATATTTAAAATGTCAGTTTCCCTCCAAATCGATCTACAGATCAATTTATACAAAGTACCAATCAAAATTCCAACAACCTACTTTGAAGATTTAGAAAAGCTAATTATCAAATTCATCTGGAAGGGAAAGAGACCCCGAATAGCAAAAAGTATCCTAAAAAAGAAGTGGGAGGACTAACACTCCCTGACTTTAAAACCTAATTATAAAGCCACAGTGGTCAAAACAGCATGCTACTGGCACAAAAATAGAAGCATTGACCAATGAAATTGAATTGAGGGTGCAGAAATTGATGACCAAATTTATGCTCAACTGATTTTTGACAAGGCCCCCAAATCCTCTGAACTGGGACAAAATAGTCTTTTCAATAATTGGGCATGGAAGAACTGGATATCAATAGCCAAAAGAAAGAAAGAGGACCCCTACCTTACACCCTACACAAAAATTAACTCAGAGTGGATCAAACACCTAAATATAAGAGCTAGCACCATAAAGCTTCCAGAAGAAAATGTATGGAAACATCTCCAAGACCTAGTAATAGGAGTTAGCTTCCTCAAGTTTACACCCAAAGCACAAGCAATAAAAGAAAAAATAGATAAATGGGGACTCCTCAAAATCAAATGCTTCTGTCCCTCAAAAGACTTAGTCAAAAAGGTGAACAGGAGTCAACCCAATGGGAGAAAATATAGGAAATCACCTATCAGACAAAGGTTTGATTTCCTGTATATACAAAGAAATAATACAACTCAACAACAAAACAACAAACAACCCAATTATAAAATGGACTAAAGATATGAGCAGGCATTTTTCTGAAGAGCAAATACAGATGGCTCAAAAGCACATGAAGAGATGCATATTTTCACTGGCTATTTTCATGACCTATTTCTGTGCTCTCGATTTGATTCTATTGGTCAATACTACTCTTTGTGCTTGGATCATGCTGTTTTGACCACTATGGTTTTATAATGAGCTTTCAGATCAGGAAGTGTTAATCCTCCTACTTCATTCTTCTTTCGTACGATATTTTTAGCTATCTGGGGTTTCTTTCCCTTCCACATGAATTTGGTAACTAGCTTTTCCAAGTCTTCAAAGCAGGTTGTTGGAATTTTGATTGGTTCTGCATTGAGTCTGTAGATCAATTTGGGTAGAATTGACATCTTAACTACATTTAACCTTCCTATCCATGAGCATGGAATGTCTTTCCACCTATTAAAATTTTCTTTGATTTCTTTTAGCAAAGTTATGTAGTTTTCTGTGTATGGTTCCTTCACATCCCTAGTTAAGCTCATTGCTAAGTGACAAATCTTTCAGTTGTTATTTTGAATGCAATTTTTTCCTTAATTGACTCCTTACTTAGTTCACTGCTACTGTATAAAAACATCACTGATTTCTGCACATTAATTTTATATCCCACCATCTTGCTGAATCTGTTAGTTCAAGTAACTTTGTTGCAGATTGTAAGTATAGTATTAAGTCATCTGCAAATAATGAAGGTTTTACTTCTTCCTTTCTAATTTGGATGCCTTTTATTTTTTTTCTACCTGATTGCTCTCACTAGAACTTCTAGTACAATGTTGAATCATAGTGGTGACAGAGAGCATCTTGTCTTATTCCCAAACTTAGGGGGAAGGCTTTCAGTTTCTCACTACTGAGTACAATGTGGGCTATAAGTTTATCATATATGCCCTTTCTCATATTGAATAAGTTACCTCTGATTCCTACTGTTTGAAGTGTTTTTATTAGAAAAGGATGTTGAATTTTGTTGAATGTTTTTTTAGCATCAACTGAGATCATGTGATTTTTCCCTTTCAATTTGTTAACGTGCTGTATGTATTACATTAATTGGTTTTCTCATGTTGTGCCATCCTTGCATTCCTCGTATATACCTCACCTGGTTGTAGTGTATTCTTTTAATGTGTCATTGGATTTGATTTGCTAGTATTTTGTTGAGAAATTTTGCATCTATATTCATTACAGAAACTGGCCAGTAATTTCCCTTTCTTATAGCACCTTTATCTGGTATTGGTACTAGAGTGATGTTAGCTTCATAAAATGAGTTAGGTATTGTTTCTCTTACTTCAATTTTTTGGAAAAGTTTTGGCAGGATTGGTGTTAGTTCCTTTTGGAATGTTTGATAAATTTACCCTGTGAAGCCATCTGCCCTAGGCTGTTCTTTGTAGGAAGATTTCTGATGACTGATTGAATTTCTTTACTTGTGACTGGTTTGTTGAGATCTTCTACTTCTTCTTAAGTTAGTGTTATCTTGTTCATGTGTGTCCAGAAATTTCTCCATTTCGTCTAAGTTGTCTAGTTTGTTGGTGTATAGTTGTTCATAGTATCCTCAAGATTTTTTTGTTGTTGTTGTTCTTCAGGGTCGATAGTAATGGCCTCCATCTCATTTCTGATTTTGTTGATTTGCATCCTCTTTTTTTCTTTGTCAGTCTTGCTTGATTTTACTGATTTTCTCAAAGAACCAACTTTTGGTTTTACTGATTCTTTCCATTGTTCTTTCATTCTCCCATTCATTTATTTCTGCTTTAATCTTTGTTAGTTCTCTTCTATTAGCTTTGGGGTTAGTTTGCTCTTCTTTCTCTAGTTCCTCCAGGTAAGCAGTTAAGTCCTCGAATTTTGCTCCTTCCTCTTTTTCTTCTTGCATGTGCAGGCACTGGGAATCGAACTCAGGTCTCTGGCATGGCAGGTGAGAATTCTGCCACTGAGCCACCATTGCACCCCCTGTTCTTTTTTTAATATGGGCATTTAGGGCAATAAATTTCCCTCTCAGCACTGCCTCTGCTGCATCCTATTAGTTCTGATATGTTGTATTCTCATTCTCTCTAGTTTCCAGATAGCTGCCAATTTCTCTAGCAATTTCTTCCTTGACCATTGGTTGTTTAAGAATGCATTACTTAATCTCCATATATTTGTGACAGTTCTTGCTGTTTGGTGGTTATTCATTTCCAGCTTCATGCCACTGGGATCAGAGAAAGTGCTTTTAATAATTTCAGTGTTTTTAAATTTATAAAGACCTGTTTTGTGCCCCAGTATATGATCTTTCCCAGGAAATATTCCATAAGCACTAGGGAAGAATGTATATTCTAGTGTTCTGTAGTGTAATGATCTATGTATGTCTGTTAGGTCTAGTTCATTTATCAAATTATTTACATTCTCTATTTCCTTGTTGACCTTCTGTCTGGTTGTTCTATCTATAGAGAAGAGTGGTATATTGAAGTCTCTGAGCCAGGTGAGTAATCTGAACTCAGTCTTATATGGTTTCCCTTGCATATAGTAGATCATTTTTTTCTTGCTGCTTTCAGAACTTTCTGCTTCTATTCAACATTTGACAGATGTCTTGGAGTAGGCCTATTTGGATTTATCCTACCTGGGGTTTGCTGCATATTTATGTCCTTTATAAGGGATGGGAAGTTTTTCCCCATTACATCCTCAACTAATCTTCCTAGTACTTTGTTCTTCTCTTCTTCTTCTGCGACAACATTGATTCTTATATTTGTAAGGTTTGCTTTGTCTATCATTTCCCTGAGATCCAATTCAAATTTTTCCATCTTTTTTGCCATTTGCCTCTTTTGAGTTTTAAATCAGTTGTCTTCTCCTTTAGCTCACTTATTCTTTCCTCTGCCTCTTCAAACCTGCTGTTGCGTGTCTGTAGTATATTTTTCATTTCGTCTACAGCATCTTTACTCTCCGGTTATCTGCTATTTTTTATTCATTTTTTCAAATTCCTCTTTATGCTTGTCTAGTGTCTTCTTGATCTCCTTTATGTCACTAGCCATCTCAACTGATTTTATTTAGTAGATTTAATGACCATCTTTGATTAGCTCTTCCAAATTCTGTCTCCTCTTGTATTCTAATTTGGTCATTAGGCTGGGCTATTTCTCTGTTTGCATCTTCATAAGCTTCATGATCTTCTGTTGTCTTTGAGGCATGTAAATATCTTGATAGGGTTATTTTAGAAGTTGATTTCCTTCAGTAGTCTAAAGTTTTGCATTTGTGGGATGGATGTGGAGCAAAATGCGGGGTGTGGGGCAGAGCACAACAGTGTAGTGACAGGTTGCAATGCAGGTATAAGCATGGGTCTGGGACGCTACACTGGTGCCTCTGAGCACGGGCTGTAGAGAGCAGGTTTGCGGAAGTATGGTGCAGGGGCCGTGAGGGTAGAGCACAGCTCAGGCAGGCCCTGGAGCACAGAAGCAGGGTGAGGCTTAGGTGACACAGAGGTAGGGTGTGGCAGGAGTCGGGTGGGGGGACACTGTGGATGCACAGGGGTTGGTGCAGATGCAGGATGTGGGTGCATGTGGGGAGCACAGGGGCTGTGGGTACCAAAGAAGGCAGAGTCTGGGTGTTTCCTTGCATGGGGGAGAGGGGCCCCGGGATGCAGATGTGCAAATGTGCAGGGGATACGCACAGGTCGTGGGGGTTGTGGGACATGGATCAGTGGTGGGTGATATGGGATAGGCGGGGCCCTGGCGTGGGTGCACAGGTGCAGGGTGTTTGGGGAGGGGGCCCACGTGTGCAGATCTGGGTCTAGGTAGCACAGATGTGCACGTGAGCACCTGCCAGGTATGAGAACAAGATGCTTGTCTTAGGGGGTGGGGCAAGGGTGTGCGCGTGTTTGGGGCAGGAGGTTGGGGTGCAGGGTTTAAGAGGCCAGCGCATGGATGGGTGGGTGCCCGGCAGGGAGGAGGTGACTGTGCCTGTGCGCAGGTCTCGGGGGCAGGGTCCTGGTAGGAGTGTGTGCAGATCTCAGGGGCAAAAGACTGGGGTTGCGCTTCTGTGGGCTAGGGGCCAGGATGCGCAGGGAAGTGCTTGGCCAGAGCTGGGGTGCAGGAAGGGGGTGCATGCGTGCACGGATCTGGGAGGGCCATATGCTAATGTACATGTGCGCAGACCTGTGAGGATGTAGTGTGGGGTTGTGAAACTTGTATGGACTGGGGGCGGGTGTAGCCTGAGTACGAAGGTGACTGCCTGCAGGGCACAAGGAGGGGAAGGTGGGGGCCGAAGTGCTGGGTGCGGATGCATGGGTTTCAGGAGGGGGCACAGCAAGATTGTGCACTTGTGAGAGAGAGGCAGGTTGGGTTGGGGCAGGTATAGACACACGTGGGGCTGGGGACTGAGGCAGGGACATGCAAGGGTGGGGTCGGGATGGGGACACTTGAGTACAGTGGGAGGGTGGGGGCAGGTGATGGGTTCAAGTGCATCGGATGTGGGGTGAATCACAAGTTTCAGGGTGGGGCCAGCATGGGTGAGGATAGTGCACTCAAAGAACACTGATTGGCTTATTTCCCTTTCACATCTCTCCATCTGCACAACCCCGAGGGCTCCAGGTTTCCTTTTTGAAAGGAATACATTATGCTGCTTGCATCAGTCTCTGGTTCTCTGAGTCTCAATTTTTCAGTTCTTACAATCAGGACTTCACTATGTGGTGTAGAAGACCCTCCCAGGTCATTTACACCCCAGAATTGCAGTCCCAGTCGCCCTCTTATTCCCTTTCCAACCACTCCCCAGAGCAGAGGTGAAGACCCATCCCACTCCACCATCTTCCCAGAACTTTTCTGATTCATTTTTGAAAGAACGGGAATATAACACAATATGGATGAAAATTCCAAAGTCAACAAACAAAAATAAGTAATTAATGTAAACATGTTAACCAAATGGAACTACCCTATGAACTGAATATAATCTGAGACACAATAACCAAATAAGCATGCACATGATCTTTGATGCATGTCCTATTGAGATCTTAAAGTTGGGTGTTAATTACAGCAGTCATGCCTTATCATAACTTGTCTATTGGTATATACTCAAGAATCAGAGAAAGAACAGGAGATCGTTAAATCATAAGTCTGAATTAATACAGCAGTACTAAGAAACATGACAAGTAAGAGAAAGACTAGATGCATGCTGGTCATCCTTCAGGTCTTGGCTTCAAAGTCCCTTATTTCTGCAAACTTACCCGAGCCCCTAGACTTTGTGTACCACACTTCTGCTTTCATAACTTTATCCCACTGTGCTGTTATATTGCCTTGTTATGAGTACATTTTCCCAAACTGACCACTGTGTCCCAAATACCAAGCAGACTGCTGAGCAGAACTGGATGCTTTGGTTAAGTCCCTATTTTAAAAGCTTCATATAAATCCTGTTCTTCTTATAGTATAAAAAAGGGGTAACAACATACTTAAATCTACGTAAAGTGATTAAGAACATCATGGAAAAAGAAGAATTTTTAATGCAATTTGGAAAATTACAAACCTTCCAAAATATTAGAAATATCAAACTGTCTCTATATTAAGGAGGGTAGAGGAAATTGACATTAAACAGTTAATTTTATTTCTGTATTTCTCAGAAAAATACAATGTGGGAAAATAAAGATAGTATTTTAGATTACTTTTAAATGGAGAATTACACTTCACTGGGTTTATTCAAAAAAATACTCCAAACTCAACATTATTTTCAATTAAAAACTTCAACTAAAGCAGTATGTAATCTTCACTTGAAAAATGTACAACTTAAAAAAAAAGCCCAATGAATGGTAAATGTGCCTTAAAATGTTCTAAGAAATGATCATGGTGATGAATATACAATTATGTAATGATATTGTGAGTTATTGATTATATACCAAGAATGGAATGATCATATAGTAAGAAGGTTCATGTTTGTATGTTGTTATATTTAAAAAATATATAAAAATTAGAAGAAAAAAGAAATATGCAGATTCAAAAGCTTTGTGAATTCAATATCAAATTTATTTCTGATTATTTGCAGTCTGAATAAATAAAAAAATAGATAGAATGAAAAAAAAAAGATGTGGCTTTTTGTAAGGTGGCATTTGTTTCACTGTGGTTGGGTCCCAGTTTATAGCTGTTGCCTTGATGTCCCACATGGTTTAGTATTTGTCTGGAACTAAAGTGTCCCAGTTTGTATGGTCACAGTTAAACGGCATTCTCACATACTGCTGAGAGCAACAACCCTTAGGGAAAAATGTTGACACTAATAATAGTTACCATTCACTGAGCACCTACTTATTATATTTTAACCAACAACTGAGATCCTTTCCATATTTCGCATCCAAGGTAAGGTATTAGTCTTTCTATTACACATGAGTAACTTGCCCATATAATAGGTACTTAACTACCAGAACTGAAAGCTAGAAAAGCTACAACACAATCTTTTTCATATATGATAAAAATCTTTATGTCTTATGATTCTCTGAGTCTTCTGCTGGAAACCTAGGATAAGATTAAATCCAAAATATGAAAAAAACGTTTTTAAGTGATTATCAAAATTGTGTATAATAACAAAAAATTAGAAATTACCTAATGTTTGAGAACAGAAAGATGTTAAGGAAACCGATACATTCGTATCTTTAATAGTTTACAGCATATCTTTTAGAATGATGGTGATGAATACTGTTCAATCAAAAATGTTTATTGTAACATGAAACAGATACAAAAGGTAAATACCCCAATATAATAACTGTCATATTAAAGATGAAAAAATATGGATAAATTGTCATCTTTTCAAAATTCTCTGAACTACTGTTCTATCGATTTTTTTTAATTCAAAAAACATATTTTAAAAAAGAAAAGCTTAGCAAGGGCTAAAAGTTCAAATAGAGTACATTCTGTTCTTTAATTCATAACAAAATTCACATGCTTATTACAAAAGCGATAGTCAAGTTTGAAGATATAGATAAGACAGGGAGAGAAAAAGCAAGAGAGATGCAAGAATATGAGGAGGTAAACCAGATGTTCCTATCCAACTGTAGTAGAGGGTCCAAGAGAAAAAATAATGTCAAAGGCTGCACTGAAATCAAAGAGTATAAAACTTGGGACTATCTGCTACAAAACTGTTCATTACACCGAAGGGATCAAGTCACACTAAGTGCCTAGCAAAATTCATATTAAAATCAGTTGAATGCTCTTGAAAAAGAAAGTATTAGAAAGACGAAAATTGCTTCTTATGCATTTTATTGGGCAAAGGAACAATGACAATCAGGTCAAAATGTAGAGATCAAAAGCATAATTTAAATGAATAATGTCTCATTTGAGGACATAAAAATTAAGTTACTAAAGTTGATCACTGAATATTCATTTTATTTGTTTTCACTTCCACCACCATGTGTTTCCCTCCATGCATCTCTCTCTTGCTTTACTTTTATAGATTAGGAGATGTTACAGACAGTTCCTCCAATTACCTCTCAAAGCCAAATCAAAAGTCTTTTTAAGATATTGGTCTGCAAAGACAGCATGGTTCAAATGCCCTCACAAAACACTTTTCAGGCCTATACCACATCTCAAGAGAGTAGGAGATGCAAACTCTGGTTAATTACAAAGTAATACCTTGGATCTGGTCTGTATCTGATAAACTTACCTTCCCCACAAAATTAAAGTAGGATTTTTTGAAGGATATACAAAGTTATATGAGGTTACTTGAGCAAGAAATGTTTGATTTCTTAGGGGTAAAATTCTTAAATTTATACCTGTTACTTTCATTGAACAATATAATCAAGAGAATGTATAGAATAAAATGTTCACAATATATGGTTTTCTATGGTTGTGACCCTAGAACTTTTTTATAGAGACTTCTGCTTAAATGATAATCATCTGACATTGAGTTATGACTAGTACATTAAGTGCCTGTCTAGAGAAAATCAATTAAACTTCCATGAATGTTAAAGGTCAAAACATTTCAGCATACCCACCATCTATTAAACAATAACATTTTGCAGAAGGAGTCATAAAACAAAAATTTCAATGGACATCTGCTCTCTTATCAAGAATAAGAACAGATAAAGTAGTACTCCACGCATTAAATCAGCATACGAATACCTTTCCATTGTTGCAATGCCCTGCATAATGAAATCTGATTACAGAGGCATCAGCCTACTTCATACTTAGATATTTACTCCAATTTTGAGCCTCACTTGTATTTTGTTTTCTCAACTGGGCAATGGGTATAGGTGCATGGGGATAAATGACAAATGAATTTTTTAATCATAAATTTTTAAATAAAAATGGTTATCAATATTCATAGAAAGGACTATAGGAAACCAATACCAAAGTTGGGCAAAACATGTAATTTCTAGTTAGATAAATTGCTGTTTTGTAAAAGTTATGGTCACATCAGCACTAAGTGGTACATATAACCCAGACAGGATATGCAGTTGAATTATTTTTAATTTTAGCTTTCCCTATTATTTAAAAATCACAAGAATGATTAAATAATAGCCTCCAATAAATACATTGCAGGCTCTTTGCATGTATTTATGTTTAATCCTTGCAAGAGCTCTATGGTGTGGGTGTAGTTATTATACCCACTTTGCAGATGAGAAAAGTATAAAAACTGTCTCCTACAGAGCTCAAAAAGGAGAAAATAAGAGTTGTTCCTAATAATTTCCATTCTGGAAAAAGGGCTCATCATGAATCTGTAGCCTCTCATTGTACTATTATTAAATAGAGCATCTCTATTCTGTACCTAGTAAGATTGCCTTAGTAAGTAATCTCAAAGAGAAGCTAATTATGCTATAATCAGTGGAGAGGGTCAGGATAAAACTGGGCACAAGGTTCACGTTCTCACCAGATGGAAGTCCTACAGACAGGAAGGCTTTTTTTCAAAGAGTCCAACTGAAAGTAGTAGGAAGAACAGAGAATGTCTCTTCTGAAATACATGCAACGTAAATTCGTTCTTGTCCCCTAAGGTGAAGATGCAGATCCAAAAGGAATAAAGTAAAGTTTCCAAAAGCACAGACATACTGATGTTCAAGTAATAAAAATTCTTCAATTAATACAAATTTTAGAATTACCCTATTTTATTCCTATTCTCCCCCTGCCTCCAAAAAAAAAAGATGTTGCATTTCTCCTTAGCTACAACTCTATTTTTACAAAGCAATATTCCTTTATGTTACATAAAACTGCTAGATCATTACTGATGGGAAGGAAAAATACAGAAATTTGTGAAATCTTTTCCAGACTCAGAATTATGGCCAGTGCTAAAAATTCAAAGATTGAAGGAAATAGATAAGAAAATAATTCTTTTGAACTGTAAGCATACACTACAGGAAGTATGCATAGCATGAAAACAACGCAGCATTTTACAGTGTTTATAAATCAACATCCTACAGATGTTATGATTAAGAATATCACAATTTGCTCAATTATAAAACATTTTAATTTTTGTCAGATTAACAAGAAATTCATATCTGCTTCAAATGCTTTTTGGAAAGAATATTTATATCATAAATATTTTTTGCACAGGAATACAATACTGCTTATTTCATAAAAGGTACTTTTTAAAATATATTTTTCCAAACTTGTTAGTATAGAATGCAGATGTAATAGTAACCAGGAAAAAAACGTTTATAAAAAGTAACTGCAGCTAACTTATTTGATATGATGCAAACTGGTCTGCCTTTCAGGTGGTAAAAGACTGTCTTTACCCTCTTATCCATAAACAACCACAGAATGCTTAAAATAAACTTCAAATTCTGACTTCTTATAATTTATAAGAAACTAACCAAGCGGTTGCCCTACAGAGACTGAAACATCTGGTGAAATGTGTAACATGCTTCAGGCCCACATCTGCTGCTAAGGTTAGTGTTCCAATATGATAACTGCAATCTTCATGCTAAGCAGTAAAAGCATGAGAATAAAAAAGTACTAAGAAGCACGTTCTTCAGTCACAGAGCAGACCTAGCAAAGTACTTAGAGAACCATTTATGACAATAAGTGCACAACAGTTCAGAACATGTAGCTAATTCAATAGATTACTTCTACTATGTGATTGCTGGTTATATTCCTTCCCCAGGTATATTAACCTAGGTATTAATCAAGTAGGATGTATGCTACATCAACCTATTCCACTTTCACTTTTCAACCCACGAATAAGAGAATGCTGGAATGGAAAAAAATAGGAAAAGAAAACTGAGAAAGTCCAGACAATCAGAAGAGATGGTATTTCTGTTAAGTCAAAAAGGATGCTTTCATAAAGACACCATGTTCTGCTGCCTTTCTCATCTATTTACTTTTTAACTTTTAATTTTCTGCCATAAACAGCAACAACAAAATTCTATGCTTGCAGCAGTATAAATTGTGTTGTATTTGTGACACTTTTAAAAGCCCCTATTGTGCCATGAAAGGTTCCTAAACAAGGAAAGAGCTGCGCAGCAGGAGGAACCCACCGACATTTTCTAACAGCTGTGAAGGATCAGCCCCCTAGAGTAACAGAAATTAACTGCACACTGAAAAGTGTTTAGAAATAAAATGTTTCCTTCACCTCACACTATTCCTACTTTCATTAGTACCTAAGAAAAGACAGTGGATTTTACCAGCATTTTAATACAATAAACTTTACTGCAAGTAGAAAAGAGAAAACAAGTACAGACTAACTTTACCATCAAAGACAGGAAGTCATCAATGAAGAGAACCAGTACCGGACATCCCATTTTTGCCGCTTCATTCCTCAACTAAACAACTCATCACGAAAGTCTCATTTAGAAAACAGTTTACAAGTGTTATTTAAGAAGCTACTTTGGGTTCCATATTCTGAATTAAAACCATATTACTTAAAATACAAAAGCTCTTAGCATCACATCAGGAGTTGATTTAACACAAAGTTCAAAGACAGTGATAAGTCCCATAGAGTGAATCTGTATGTTTGTGGTGGTTCTGTTAATATCTTGACTACCTGATAATCAAAAGGATAACTAATCTACATATCCTGGAAAATAAAAGATGGGTGACCAAATGGGCTCAAATCATCCATACTACAATAAAAATAAGAGGATATGAAATCATATTCAAAGTCCTTCCAGAGTCAGTTCCAACTTAAGTTCTGGATGATTTCAGCACGCTATTTTCTGAGCACCTTCTCTATTTTAATGCACTATGGTAGAAGCTAAAGTCAGCCTCAAATTAAGACATATAGTCCTTACCCTCAAACAATTCACAGTAGGTAAGAAAGCCACATAAATAAACAACACTGTGTAATATATTCAACAGCTGTATAGGGTACAGATTTAATGCAAAGGAGACAACAGGCAGGAGCATTAGGAAAGGCTTTGGCAAGGAAATGATACCTGTGCTGGGTTTTGACGGATGGATAACAATCTCCCAGGCAGTAAAACGAGTGTATTATTCTGGTCTAAGGGAACCACTGGGAAAAGGCAAATCTCATATTATATAAAGCACACCAGAAAATGGACAAGAAGTATGGAAAGGCAGCTAGGAGCCATATCTCAAAGGGCAACAGACCAGGGAGCCAGGGTTTTATTGCCCATGCAAATGGTTCCAAAGAAGGTTTTTTAAGTAGGGGAGTGGAGTGACATTCTCAGACTTCTATTTTATGACAAGAGATATAATGGAAGCCTGAAGTTAGGAAACTTGGACAGACTTAAGAGACAGTTAACATGAAAACAAAATAAATATATTCAATGTCTTTACAAGCTACCTTTAAAAAGGATTCATTCAAAAGTAATCGTGCCATCAGGTAAATTTCAAAACTTCAAAAGGCATTTTAGGATGGATATGGCAATAAAAGAGTACTATAAACAATTTCAATTATTATGAATTAACAAAGTTTACACATTCAAGAAAAGGACTACAAATCTATATTCCACCCATTACATCCTCCAATTCCCAGCAAAAAAGAGCAAATTACAAACTTGTCTCATAAAATTCACAAGCCAACACAATCTGCAAATTTTCAGATAAGCAGTTGCTATAATTTATAATTATATCATTTGTAACTATATAAAGACAAATAAATGTAGGAATTCAATAAAAATTGATTTCAGCCTTGTATAAGCTTTATGATGTATTCTATACTTGGCTCCTTTTTTTTTTTTTTTGAGTTAAGATATATTCAGGAAGTGCCAAGAGGGATTTGTTTTATTGGGGGCATTTTATAAAGTTTTAAAACTGCCTCATTTCTAAAACTGTTTTTCCCCATGACTATTTTGATTTCTGGAATAATTTCCAACCCTATGGAAAAACAAAACCTAAACATGTTGAATTAAAAGATACAAAACAAAACAAAAAAATTTTTAAAGCCCTTTTAGAATTGCTAAGTTATTTACCTACTCCATGATTTCATCTAAAGATGCTTATAATAGAGAATCACTTATTTGAATAAGGGAACCAAGAAGTCCAAGGCACTAATCTAGAATGAATCAGATCTGAATACTGCCTGCATATACTTATAACACAAATAAGAACAGGTAAAGATACAATACTTCAGAAGCTCATGAGACATATTCTAACTATGGTTTAAATGCAAAACAATAAAGTGTTACTGTTGATTCCAAGCAATAAAATACAAACATAAAGACCATATTTAATCACCCAATTTAACTCATAATTCTCTTACTTACATTATTGGGAAAAACAATACATTTGAACACCATGGGAAAAGTTTCAAACACTTTGCAACAAGCAGCTATTAACAAACCCACCACAAACATACTACACAGTAGTAAAATATCTTCTTCAGAATATGTGCAAGTACTAGCTCTAAACACAGAATGTTACCTGATCTCTCCAGCAATTATTTCTTAGACAAGGTTTTTAAAGTGGGCAACTTCACAGGGCAGTTTCAACATGCAAAATATTTTGACATCCACAGAAGTTTTAAAAATTTAGAAATTTCACATCAAAACTAGAAGCAACCCAAATGCTCACTGAAGACAGAATGAATAAATGCAATATATTCATACAATAGAATACAGCAATGAAAAATGAATGAACTACAGAGGATGAATGTCACAAATATAATGTTTAGTGAAAGAAGCAAGACCTAAAGAAAACGTACACTCTCATTCCATTTATAAAGTTCAAAGGCAGGCAGACAAATTTAAAATGCATACATACACAGCTGGTAAAACTATAAAAGAAGTATGTTTCATAAACACCAGAATACAAATTAGTTATCGAAGGGAACTGTGGGAGCTGCGGTCAGGAAGATAGATTCAGGGAGGTTCTGTGGTACTTTTAAAGCAGGATAAAACAGGACAACTGTAAGTCCAACTGTTTCATATCCAGTTCTGAAAGAGTTAACAGACAATTGCAGATCCCTGATTTCCTATCTAGCTCTTTAAAAAGTTAATGGACAACTGCAAGTCCCTTGTTACTTATCTAGCACCAAAGGAACTGATGCAAACTGCTAACTTCAGCTGCAAACTTCATGGGACAAAAATTTCCCTTAAAGTCTCAAAACCTTTGAAAACTTTGAAACTTCTCTAAACCATAAATGCTTGTAAAATCATGGGCCCAAAGCAAACTCTTAGTTAATAACAGAAAGCCTGGGGTTTTAAAGATTGTTAAACATCTGCCCAAAGACAAATTTTGGATATTTGTGATGGGATAGCCACAGACATCAATAATTATCTCTTTCTGAAACAATGCTACCCCTCCAAGAACTTGGTTAATAAAAACCACGTAAGCCCCTAGTGTTCAAAGGTTACTATGATAATCTGCCACTAGCAAAATCCTTCCTATAATGCGAGCTAACCCACTTCCAATCAGTGTGTGTTTCTACCTTGAAAGTCTGCATTAACTTCTTTTAACATATACTCTCTCCCTCTTTTTAATAAACTTGACTACTTACTCCTTCTTGTCTCTAAATTCTTTCAGTGTTGAGATCCTGAACCTGGAACAGGGCTCAGCTGGCACACTGCCAGCAGCATCAATTATACTATATGTGTTTAGATATCTCTCCTGTAGGTATAGTTTGCAAAAATTTCAAAATTAATTGGAGAAAATAACTTGATTTTTAAAAATATGTAAACTCAAAGATACTTTCCCTATTAATTTTGAGATGCAACTGAGATCAATACAGGTTAGAACAGTTTTTTGAATCTCATCCATTTGGAAGTAATAACTTTACACAACTCAAATTAGTATAAATAAACATGGCCATCAGTTGACTGCATGAGAAGATTTCTTTCTTCCATC
Organism: Tamandua tetradactyla; assembly: GCF_023851605.1. NCBI lineage: Eukaryota > Metazoa > Chordata > Mammalia > Pilosa > Myrmecophagidae > Tamandua > Tamandua tetradactyla. The sequence continues at coordinate 160,947,230 of NC_135332.1, forward strand.
CAAAAACAATTACAATGAGTATTTTTTAGAACAAAGAATAACTAGCAGCAAAGGAAATAACTGCAACATAAAAGAGCTCAGTACTATGGCTTGTATGTGATTTCATTCATGACACAGTTCTAAAACCAAAGTATTTCTATTACAGAACTAGGGTCAGTCACTCTAGTGGTAGAGGTTCAGGTTTGAAAGGATGCATGTACCCTAGAAAAGCCATGTTTTAATCCTAATTCCATTTTGTAAAGGGCAACTCACAGTATACCCTAATCTCTACTCAGCACTGTGTGCTCGAAACTTTATTTGATCATCTTCCTGGAGGTGTGACTCAATCAAGAGTGCTTGTTAAATTGAATTAGGTGGAGACATGTCTCCATCCATTCTAGTTGGGTCTTGATCAGTTTACTGGAACCCTATAAAAGAGGAAACTTTTTGGAGAAAGAGAGATTCTGAGAGAGCAGAATGAAGCAGCTATGAGAAGCAGAGAGTCACCAGCCAGTGACCCTGAGAGATGAAGAAGGAAAATGCCTTCGGGGAGCTTCATAAAACAGGAAGCCAGGAGAGGAAGCTAGCAGATCATGCCGTGGTAGCCACATGCTCTTCCAGATTAGAAAGAAAATCAGACCATGTTTGCCATGTGCCTTCTCACTTGAGAAAGAAACCCTGAACTTCATCAGCCTTCTTGAACCAAAGTATCTTTCCCTGGATGCCTTAGATTGGACATTTCTATAGACTTGTTTTAATTGGGACATTTTCTCAGCCTTAGAACTGTAAACTAGCAACTTATTAAATGCTCCCTTTTAAAAGCTATTCCATTTCTGCTATATTGATTGCATTCTGGCAGCCAGCAAACTAGAACAAATACTATGATTAGTCCTTATATTGCCTGATAATATAGGCAAATTTTGTGACAACTAAAGTATCTTTCACTACACTAAAAAGCATTCACCACCAAATTTAATAAAATTAACCACAATAAATGATTAGACATATTCGAATGCACTTAACTGTCCAAAATAGAGAAACCAAAATAAAATATAGTTTAACTATACATAGTGAAATACTGTATGGTCATATCATAAATGATAGTAAGAGATCTATATTTTTGACCTGGAAAAAGATTTCAAAACCACGAAGCGAGAGGAGCATGTTACATAAAATTCACTCACAAAAAATCCTACTTTATAAAAGATATATACACACAGCAAAAATTCTGAAAGAATATACACCAAAATGATCAAAGTAAGCTCTGTTGAAAAGAATTACAAGTAATTTTAATTGCTTTTTAAATTTCTAAATCTCTTGCATAAAACAACTGAGACTTTCATAATCATAAAGGAGGAGTGGGGAGATATTCAGATAGACTGATGATATAAAACCACTTGGCCCTTATCAATTGTTGCCTGTGAGAAGTTAACTGTGGGATTCAAGTTTAAGAGACCCTTGATACTTTTAAAATAAACATCCACCATTCCTTTTCTAAATGGAAGTACAAGGGTGTAGATAGAGTTTGGTCAGGGGTGAAGTAAGTAAGCCTCAACAGGAATAGGTCTGGTTCATGTTACTGGACAAATCTAAAAGGTGATCTTGTATTTTAAAAGGGAAATAACGAAACATCCCCACAGATGCTGAAAGTACTGACACTGAAAATGTGGAAGAACATATGGCAAAATCATAAAAATTTGAAAAATAAATACAACAAAACTTACTACATGTTTAACAGTATTATAGAGCTATAGTAATTAACAATTGTTATACAATCAGAAATAGACAATGTGTACAACAGAATGGGGCAATATAGAGCCAACATGTATAGGATTTGGTTTATGATAAGATAACATAAATTCTTGATTTAAAAATGGATAAGTAAATACATGACATTAGACGATGGGACAGCCATTCAGAAAACAATGTTGGATCTCTATACTCACTTCTACACCAAAATAAAATAAACCTACAGAGTATAAACATTTAAAAGTAAAAAAGTGAAACATGAAACATAGATGCACTGAAAGAAAAAAGTGGGTAAATTTTTCATACGTTGGGTTCAAGCGTCTAAGCACGATAAAACACAAGAACTGTAAGAAAAGACTGATAAATTTGTCTACATAAAATTTAGAAACTTGAAGGCAAAAATATTTTATAATAAAGCTAAAACTAGAAATTGTGAAAATACTCTCAATAAATATGGCAGAGAGCCAAGTTCCCTAATTCAGGGCTCTTATAAAATTATTTTTAAAACAACAAAAGGGGCAAATTATATGAACAAAAAATTCACAAATAAATAAAAAGAAGCAATGAACACATGAAAGCATGCTAAACTGGACCTGTAGTTTATTATAAAAATGCCAGAAAAGATGTATTTTTCAATTACAGGACTGGCAAAAAAGGAAAAAAAAATTGATAATACCCAGTATTCGCAAGAACATGAAAGCATTCTCAGACATATCTGGTGATGGTACAGGACTGCTGCAATTTGCAGGCAATTTGGCAGTATCTACGTGTAAAGGCATTGAAGACATAATGTTGATGATAAGAAATAGCACATAAAACATATTTTTATAAACTTTTTATATTCTTTTTTCAAAAGATACTTCATTTTACTTTTCACTTTACCTGCTGCCACACAGATCTTTTCAAAATTATGTCACTTATTAGGTGTAACAAACTAGTGGAAATAGTCATGTCAAATTGAGTTGTTACAAACTTGACAAGTCACATGGACTTATTCTTGTCATAGATTCTAGCCGTTGCTGAATCTGACATTCTGTTCTTTATCTAAACATTCTATATTCTAGATAAGAAGAACTTGTCTAGCACTCTAGTTTGTCTGCCAGCATCGTATTTCCCAGAAGTAAACAAAGTTTCAATCACTCACCAAAAGGCACCACCTAAAACATGATAACGAAAAGTAAACCACTTTGCTGCATTAGTAAGTGGGTACCGAATGTGAAACTGAGCAGTTTGCTAGACTAATTCGCTGAACGATTTACTTATGCCTTTCACCAAGATGGAAGTAAGAATGATAAATCTATGAACGCCAAGAGTCCATTGTAGCGCAGTTTAAATGGAATTTTTTTTTCTCTACCAAAAAAAAGGAAAACACAAAAACTGTTTTATCTCTAGAAACCCTCCTCCCAAGAAGCAGGCACAAAACAAGGAAGTATGACTGAACACAGGAAAGCCCTTTACACTGAAGCTCCACACTAAGCACTAACCAAGAAAACTGCTAGGGGGCATAAATGCCTGAACCAGTCAATGTAAAATAGAGACTAAATTAATTTTCCCACAGATAGTGATTATATAATTTGCCCCCTAAATAACACACACCGATGCTTCAAATTTTAATTAAGTTTTATGAAGGAATAAAAGTGAGAAGTAGGTCACCCTCTCATTCCTATGGCTGCTCAAACAGAAGTTACAACTCTTCCCAGTTTGTGTGTAAATTAAGTCTATGCAAACATATGTAAGCCTACTGCACATAAAGACCAAAACACCGATATTTTCAACACAAATGGTAGCTTATGACAAAAAAGTAGTTCTGCATTTTGCTTCCCCCCACTCTTTACAAAATGCTGGAAGATTTTTCACACGTTAATAAAGAACTTTTTTCGTACTTTTGCACAGGTGTATAACATTCCACTGAATGGATGTACTATATTTTAATCATTTTTCTGCTGATGGATATTTAGGTTTTATCAATCTTTTAATATTAAACATTCCTGTAATAATATCCTGGGACGTATGACATTTCACACATGTGTAAACCAAATTCATTTAGGTGAAACTGTAAGGTCAGAATTGTGAGATTATGAGTGTGATTATGGCTGAAAGGGGAAGTTTATGTCATTCGAAGGAAAGCTAGAGGATAAAACAAGGGACTGTATAACATAGTAAACCTTATTCTGAACGATGACTGTGGCTAATTGTACAAATATAAGAATGTTTTTACATGAACTGGAACAAATGCATGTCATTATTACAAGGTGTTAACAAAGTCCAAACTAGGGACTACAGTATTTCTACAGTAATACTGTAATATTCTTTAATCAATTACAACAAAGTTACTATACCAATGCTAAGTGTTAGTAAGAGTGGGTATAAGGGGTCTGGGAGTTTTCTTTTTGGAACAATGAGAATGTTCTCAAACTGACGGTGGTGATAGATGCACAACTTCATGATTATACTGAGAGCTACTATCATACACTTCGGATGGACTGCATGGTGTGTGAATAAAACAGTTAAAAATAAGAACTGTGAGAAAATATTTCTGTTTTTTATATTGCCAAATTTCTCTCCATACAGTTTATATTAAACTCCCATCCACAATGTATGAGTGTGTCCCTTTCACTACAGCCTGTATCCTGTCAAATTTGAAATGCTACTAAACCTTTCAATCTTTGCAAATTCAGTGGGTGAAAATTGGTATTTGTTGCAATTTCTTATTGCATTTCTTTCATTATTAGTAAGGCTGACTATCTTTTTGTATATTTAAATGTGTGTCTTTTCCTGTGAAGTGTCTGAACCATCTTCAGCCCATTGTTTCTACTGGTCTATGTATCTGCTTTTTTGCCTTTTTTTGATTTGTAAAAATGATGTATTTATTTAAGAAGTCAGCCTTTCTCTCAGCACTGAATTGTAAATGTTTTTTCACTTTGCCATGTAGAAGTGTTTTTATATTTATGTGGCTGAATTACCAGTCATTTATTTTATGCTTTCTGGGTTCTGTCATACATAAAAAGGCCTTTCTTACTGAGACTGCATAGTTTATAATTCACTTAAGTTTTCTTTAGTTCATTCATAATTTTGTCTTGTTTCTATACTGAAACATATAATCTATCATAGGTAAATTATTCTTGAGACGTAGCTCTATAACCTCTACTTAAATTTTTCCCAAACTAAATTATGTTCAAATGAGATGGAGACACTGTGAGGCAGATAATTAAATTCTTCAAAGATGAAAAAATATGGTAAAACTAACGCGTGGAACTGTACTTCAATAAAATGATGAAAATGAAAAAATATAAAAAATTTCTCCCCAACAAAAGAACAATAGGTAAACTAGTCATCATCAAATTAAAAACTTTTGTGCTAATCAAAGGACATTATCAAGAAAGTAAAAAAACCTACTAACTGGAAGAAAGCAGTTGCAAAGCATGTAGCTGATAAGAGCTCAAGTCCAGAATACATTAAAAAAAACTCCACTCCAACTCACAAACCAAACGACTAACAACTCAACGAAAAATGAGACAAAGGATTTTAAGACATGTCTCCAAAGATATACTATTAGTCAATAAACACATGAGAAGATGTTTAACATCATTAGCCATTAGGGAAATACAAATCAAAACCACAACGAGATATCATTTCAAATATTTGGATGGCTGTTCGAAAAAATAAAAAAAGGAAAATAACAAGGGTTGGAGAAGATGTAGACAAATTGGAGCCCTCGTACATTGCTGGAGTGAATGTAAAATGGTGCAGTTGCTATAGAAAACAGGTTGGCAATTCCTTATGATCCAGGAATCACTACCTGGATCACTACCATTATGATCCAGCAATTTCATTGCTAGGTTATTTACCCAAAAGTATTGAAAGCAAGGACTCAGATACTTGTGCACCAGGGTTCACAGCAGCATTAGTCACAACAGCATTACACTTGGGAAATGACCCAAGCGTACAACAACAGATGAATGGATTAAGAGAATCTGGTATAGCCATGTAACAGACTATTATTCTGAATATAATTCAGCTGTGAAAAGAAAGAAGTTCTGATACATACTACAGCATAGATGAACCTTAAAATTTTATGCTAAAGTGAAATAAGCCAGAAATAAAAGGTCACATATTGCCTGATTTCACTTACATGAAGTATCTAGAATAACCAAATTCAGAGAGAGAAAGCAGATTAGAAGTGGCAGGAGCTGTAGGGAGAGGAAATGGGGAGTTATTGCTTAAAAGGTTAAGTTTCTGTTTGAGGTGATGAAATTCAATTTTGGTAGTGGATGGTGGTAAATGTAGCTAAGTATTGTCAATGTAATTGAAATCACTGAACTGTACATTTAAAAACGGTTAAAATATGGGGAATTTTATATATTATACGTATGTTATCAAACAAATAAAACACCAATCTAATGCAAAGGCCTTAAAAATTAGTATTAGCTTCTAAATTAATATGCTGAACTTTGTGTGTTTGTTTTCTGAAGAAAATGCGCACTGCTTGAGGGAAAGAGGGGTGCACCATAGCCTAGAGTGGACTGTTAGAGCCCAAACAGGGTAAGAAGCTCATTCTCACAGAACAAAAACCTAGTATGGGGAGTCACAGACTCAGTATGATGAGGAAGGTGGGGGGATGGGCAGAGCACAACCTGGGGAGTCAACATCTAAGAGGCCACTGATGGGTGGATAGACATAGTGTATCATAATTCAAGTAGGGTGAGAAAGGCACATGCACAGGAAAAGGAGTGACGGCAAACATAGATTAGCTGCCTAAAGGGGAAATTAACCAAATAAGTAAATGCTGTAAGCAAACGAAATTAAAAATATGGAAAGGGAGAACATTAAAATAAACCGTGTTAAAGGGAATTGAATGAAGGTATCAGTGCAAACTTACGGTTTTCAATATATGTAACCTCAGAAGTATAAATGTAAATGTGTTTGTCTGTGTGTGTATGTATATTTCAATGCTTACATATAGTCCCCAGCTGTAAGCAGCCTAAGAGCAGTGATACGTAATAGCAATAAGTACATTCAATGTGCAGTTCATAGCTTCTAAATACCCTTCTTCTCTAGTACCTAGGACTTCCTTTGAGAAGTGACTGATTCTGCAACTGGGACAGGGAGAGTAAAAAATGAGTCTAGAACATCATGTAATAAAGAAAAACACAGAAATGCTCAAATAGTTGATGGAGATATTTCAAAAGGACATGGCCACCCAGGGATGAGGAGCCTGGCCCTGGCACTGTGGGATAAACAATGCCTTCCAGACCAAAAGAGAGAGAAGAAAAGTAGCAAAACAAGATATGAGTGGCCAAGAGAGGTTGAATAGAGTCTAGACACTATTCTGGAGGCTACTCTTAAGCAAGCCTTCAGTTAGATATTGCTCATTGCCACGGCTTGCTAAACCCCAAGCAACATCATGTCTATTAACCCTAAAAAACACCTAGGGCTGTAACTGAGACTCTATATAGTTTCATGCACTAATTTTATTTTCCTCGAACCCATTACCTCCAGAGGGCTCCAAGGCTAGGTAAACCCTGAAACCCAGAGGGGTCAGCCTCTCCAAGAATATCACCTACTTTCATCCCCCCATGCTATATTACCAACAACCCTTTTCGACATGAAAACGTTAGAATGAGCATAGCCCAAAGATCCTTACAAGAGTGGAAGAATGATCAAAGGAGAAGTTATAACAGAGAAGACAGGATTTAACAAATGCGTATGACTGCTGAATCACTACACTGATATTTCTCTTAGCCTTCAGTATTTTGGAACAGCTACAAGGAAAAACCTGAAGCTGTGGAATGGTAACCCACAACAAACTATGAAATCTGTTCTGTAGCTGCTTGTTGGGATGTACTTTGAAAATTATCGCTTTTCTTTTTGTATATATGTAAAATTTCACAATTAGAAAAGTTATTAAAAAAAAAAAAAAGGACATGGCCAGCTTTACTGGACTTCCATTGACGAAATGGGGGACAAAATAAATAATGATCATAACTTATAAAGTCCACTAAATAAAACAGGAAACCGTGAGTCTATATAGATAAATGATAGAATTGAAAATTCGTTAAGAAATAGGATACTTATTTTCACATTATCCCTCTACAAAATACTTTTAAATGGTTCATTCCTGATATTACTCAAAGTTTTCTATCTCTATAATGTGACATAACTAGGAATGATTAAGACCTTACAGAAGATAAACATATTTCATGACTACATCAAGGATCAGATTCTAATGAACTATATAATCTTCTGAAGTAATTTTTATTTCTGCTAAAATAAGGAAATCAGTAGTTTAACTAAGGCTTTAAAATATTTCCAATATAGTCTTTTGCTATTGTGATACTGAAAATAATCTCTGAGGGTAAAGTGACAAAGCATAAATTTGAACTAAAAGACATGAGGCAAAATGACCTGCACCAAAAACAGAATAAAAAGCAAAGGAACCAAAAACAAAGTAGAGAAAATAAATGAAATAAAACAAAACAGTTAAGGCAGTATATGCAGCCAAACATGTCAATAAAATAAGGGCACTGAAGTAATAGTCTCACTGTGGTTTTTCCAATGGTTTGCAGATTACCCCAAGGTACTGGGCCTGGATGAAATAAAATGCCAAAACACAAAAAGGATGGATTTTCAGGTTTTTAGAAAAGTGTAAACAAAACAAACTTTTTTGAAAACATTTGGGATAATGAAGATCTGTTACTGCCCTCACTGCCCCACCTGCTAATTAGTGTGTTAATGCAGGCAAATTTGCTCAGCTTTCTCCACCTCTATTCTACTACCAATGAAGATCATCCCAAAGACAGGAACAAGGGGGAGTTTCCTGCTTTCATCAACAAGCTGGGATTAAAAGTGGAATTGTAGGGATAACAAAAAACTACCCTGTCTACCCTGAAGTCACTGATCCTATTCCTTAAAGTCACTTACAAAGAAGTAAGACTCCCACTGCAACATGTTTTAAAACTTACTTTCACCTCATTTACCATGAACCTCTAGCTGAGCCTATCCTTTCCACAGTGAATTAGTGATGGTTTACAATTCTTCCCTCAGGACCCCAAAACTTTATTTGTTCCTATTAAATATTACCCTGATTAAAACCTTCTAAATCTCAACTTGCTGTGGTTACCTTGAATTACATAATGCAAATTAGTTCACCCAACAAGGCTTGATCTTGGAATTTGATAAGTATAAGTTCAATGATTAAATTTAAATCATTCTTCAGTTCACGACAGACTCTATATATTTATATACCTTCAGGCATACAGTGAACTAACAACTGTACCAAAAATTACGCTTTTGTGAAAAATAACAATACTATCTACCACTCATGTGCTTACTACATGAGTCAGGCACTGCCTTAATGCTTTATATGCACTCTTACTTAATCCTTAGAATAACCCTTAAGGAGTCTGCTTAACTTCAGAACCTTTGTTTCACTACTACACCAGACAGTCACCATTGCACACAAAGTAATTATGTAAGTTATTTTTATCATGGTGATATAAATCTGACAAGACTAATTATTTAAAATAAACTATACATTTCATTCAAATTGGGTATAAACTGCAATTATCCTAAACGTTGCCTACAGGTCAAATTAGCTGTCACTAATGCAAATTACTCCTTTACTAAGCACACAAAACCTTTCTCCCTTCATTCCTACCATCAAAGCTCTAATTTGGTTTTTCTGCAATCAACTATTATTTTTTCTTAAACAGATCAGAACAATGTCAAAATACTCCCAAAAAGCCTTTATAGTTGAGGACTACCCAACTTCTGAACAAAATGATCACAACCCTAAATACTACACTGTTACCAATTTCTATTGCACAAAGAAACTGAAGATAAAATGCTGATTAATTCTTTACATACCTTGCTGTCTCTCAGTACCTTTGTTCATGCAACACCCTCTATTTCAAAACCTCTCAACTTCTTTTCCCATTTGGAGAAATCTTAATCTTTCATGTCACCTACTTCCTTAATACTGTCAACCCCCAAGTTTCTTTGTTCAACTTTTTTTTTTTTAACTGAAAGATACAAGAAACTGTTAACATCAGTAGTTCCTCATAGCAAGGGGACAGAGGTGGGGATTTAAGAATTTATATATATAAATTTTTATACCCACACTCCACACCCATATATTTACTTGGGCATGTACACCAAAATGAATTATATATCAGCCAGACACCCAACTGTATCATTTTATGAATTACAAAAAAATACTGGTTTGATGACATTCATCTAAGTTTACACTCATTTCATTTTCAACAACTTTTGTCTTTAGTAAAAAGCTCAATATTTGAATCCTCTAAGCTTTACAAACTTTTTCCTTAAATCTCACTAATACAGTTAATTTATATGAACATACAGGTTCTCTGATTATTTTCGTCTGAGGGCAAGGGTCTTTAAGATCAATAACGAATGACAATGCAGATTTTTAAAAATGTAAATAATGAAATAGAAGAGAGGGAATGAAAACCCTACATTTTAAGTGTCTGAAGTAGCCACTAATAATTTGGCACTGCTGCATGTGCTGCATAATTGCCTCAGGGTAAAAAGCAGGTAGAGAAAACTAATTCCTCTGTGGGATGGTCGGGATGGAAGCTGAATCATTTACCAAATCCTCAAGTTTTTCTTAGGAAAAAATCTTTTCACTTTTTAGTTACTACTTAGCAAGAAAACCAAAGGTCAAATGCATGCTTGGCTTACTGTTCCTATTTCTAGTGGATCAACCAAAATTCTCTTAAAAAAAAAGAAAAGAAAAAAAGATTCATACAGTTTGAAGCCAGAAATGCATCTACAATAAAGTTGGCGTCCAAATCGAAGTTAAATTCAGTATGATTAGGGGTCCAGAGAGTCCATTTATAATGCAAAAGCTAGGCTAAACATAGCATTGGTACTTTAAACACATTTTTTTTTTTTCGAGAAATGGGAAGGCATTTTTCTATCGCTGCTAATTTACTTACAAATTATATACTTTCCTAAGTAAATCCAACCTTCTAAACATAGGGTATGCTCAAAACATTCAGCTAGATATCTTTAATCATAAAATAAGACTTCTAGTCCAAATTTATTCTGTAAATTGCTTTACTCTAATCAGTTCTCTTTCAAGGTTAAGAAGAAGAGATTTTTTTTCTAAATATCACGTAGAAATTAAGGAAGAATTTATTTCTTATATTAAAACAAATTTAAACAAAGTATACTGAAACAGCTTTTTTTTCTGGGGTGGGTGGGCTGGGGGCCACATAATTCAAACACTGTTGTTAATACTGCTCCACTACCTACAGGATCAGATTTAAATACTTTAGCTTTATATGCAATATACAATTTCCCTTATTCAATCTGATGCACTCAAAAAATATTTTATTAAGCATTTACATGTGTTACTATTCTAAACACTGGGGAATCTGGGGCCCAGGAACTCAAAGAGCAACCAGTCTAGAGGAAGAGAACAATCGTGTACAGATAATTAAGATATGGTCTGGTAATCTACATATTAATTACTAGGGTGTTTTTCAAATATCTCTGGGAAATTCCTTGACATTTCGCTCATCTGCAGATGGAACTTAATTCCCCTCCCTTTAAGTATGGGCTGAACTGAGTCAATCAATCCTAAAGAACAGAGTAGGCAAAGTGAAACAGAATAACCTTTTAGGAGAGAAACCTGACACTTCCACCAAGCAGTCAAAAGTAAATATCACCAACACTATGGCATGGTCCTATCATCTTCTTCCTCAATATGCTGCAATAAGAAAAACAATTCAATTCTGCTGTGTTCTTCCTAAGAATCTATAACCCTAGCCTAATCATGGGAAGATGTCAAACAAACTCAAATTGACAGACAATGTACAAAATATCTGACAAGTATACTTCAAAAGTGCCAAGGTCAAGAAAAACAAAGAAAATTCACAGATTGAAGGAGACAAAGGGTATACGGTATTTAACTACTAAATGCAATATGGTGTTCTGGATTGGATTCTGGAATAGAAAAAGGACATTAGTTGGAAAACATGAATCTGAAAAATGTCTGAGGTTTATTTGATGGTATTGTACCAATTCTAACTTCTTAGTTTTGACAAAGGGTACTGTGGTTATATAAATTGCCAACTTTAGGGATAAATGGGTGAAGGACAGGCAAGAATTCTATCTTTGCAACCCTTCTGAAATCTAAAAGTATTTTTTTTAAAATGCTTTTAAAATATAAACAGTCTGATAAGTGCCATCATGGTATAAACATGTGATCTATGAGAAGATGTAATCAGGGCCTGCTCAAGGATATGTGTGTGGGTATGCATAATAAATCTAAATTGAATCCTGAACTATGAGAAGGAGGTGTGCAAGACGGTTGAAAGAACAGGACAATCCATCATTCAAGACAAGACAGACTTTAGTTTTCTATGATTAACAAGTGGTTCAATATGGTTGGAACAACAGGAATAAAACTGGGGGTAATGTCCAGAGATAATGTCAGAGGAAAAAACAGGAACTACATGCCCTTAAAGATCCAGCTCAAATTCCACATAGATCAGCTCAATCTTCCTCTTCTGAAGTAATTTCCTTTACTGGTCATTTGGCCACAGTCATGTAATGATGTAATTTTGGCATATTATTTTATCTTCCCTATTTGAATCTCATTTCCAAAAGTAAAGAGAAATGGGAGAAAACATGTTTACATACCCCTAAAATTTAATCTGACTGGTTCCTACTTTTTATCATGTTTTGGACAGTACTGAGTATGGACTCAATGAATGAACAACCTCTTACTCTAAACTATTCATCAGAGTCAAATGCAAAGAATGTGCAGCTTTTGATCAAACAATCAATGCAAAAACTAATTCACACATAGGGTGAAAAAAAAACATAGTACAAACATTTTCATATTCAAGCGTCAGTACAAAGGATTACACTAAGGTGGAAACACCTTAGCAGACTTAAGAAGTTGAGTGTGACAATTTTCTTCTAACATTCTGGTGAACTCAGCTCCCTTCCTCCTGACAATTTATCAAGAAAAAAGTTTTCTACAAAGAAGTTAAGAGTAAAGACTTTAAATCCTGATTCCACAAATAGTAACAGTGACTCTTACACAAACTACTTAACGTCTCTATGCTTCAGTAAGATGCGGACAAGTACTAACACTTAACTCATAAAATAGCTATAGACTGGACAAACGCATGTCAAATGCTCAACACAATGTTTGGCACATGACAAACACTCAATAAATGTTAGCAAGTTACCGGTACTACAATGACAATGATGATGGCAATGACAACATGGAAAGATTACTACCCTGGATCAGATCATGGAAAAGCAAAAGAACACTGATGGAAAAATTGGTGAAATTCAGCTAAATCCAGAGGTTAGTTAAAAACATACTAATGTTAGTTTCTTACTTGAACAAATGTCTAACAGCATTTAAGACAATACATTATCTACCATGGTAATGTAAGATAACACTAGAGGAAACTAAAAAATGGTATGAAGTAAAAAGACACTCTATGCATTATCTCTGTAACTTTTTATAAATCTAAACCTATTCTATAATAAAAAGTTTATTAAAGTTTAAAAATAAAAAAGACACCAGACAGTGTTTATGGAGATTATCTAGTAGTCATGGAAAAATTGTCTTGAAATAAATCCCATCACTAATCTGGGTTTCTATAAATATTTCAAGTGCAATGCCAAGAAGAAAAATCCTGAAGTCACAGAATGACAGAATTATAGAGAACATGATAGTCACAGATTTAACCAGATTACTGTAGTTAGTTTAAAACCCTTCAGTAGCCTCCTGCTGTTTACTGAATAAAGCCCAAACTCCTACAAGGCTCAAAATGACATAGCGCCACCTTTCTCATTCAGGAGGATTCATATGGACAGGCAGCCATCTAGAAGTTCATAAACAATGACAAACTCATTCCCACCTCAGGCTTTCCTTTTCTGCCTCCTCAAACAGCTAGTTTCTTCTATCCTTCAGGTATCGGCTGAATATATATACCTTCATTCAAGAGACTCTCTGAATGGAGCACCTCCCATTAATACAAATGTTTATAATTTCTATAGCACTTAGCACATGTTTTAAGTATTTTATTTGGTCAACTGTCTAATGTCTCTTCTCTACTTGTCCATCATTTTATCCCTCAATACCTGGTAGAATTCCTGAGAGACAGCTTGTTCTCAGTAAATATCTGTTAATTGAATGAATTGAATGAATGAATCCAGCAAGTTGCAGAGACTATTCTTGAGGCAGTGCATAACTGTCTAAGGAACCCCACATTAGAAGATTTTTCTCAGTATTATATAAATCTATTTCAGTCTCATTTCTATTCTTACTAGATCTTAGTCCTGTCCTTTGGATATTTATAATAAAGATTAATCCTCTCACTATAAGACAGCCCTAAAAACATCTACATCTACATCACATTAATGACTCCATACAAGGTATGTACTTCTTAAAATGTCCCAAACAATTCCTTATAATTCCTTGACTGAAAGACCTTAAGTATTGCATAATTTAATAAAGTTGGTATTGTTATCTGTGTACTAATCCCCCTGCAGATTACCAATAGTTTACGTTTACTACACCCGCCTCTTCTGTAATACATATCAGTATCACAAAAAAAGGTACTTTTTACAAAATATTCAGGGCAGACAGAGATGACTAAGGAATTTAAGTCTTCTAGAATTTGCCAGATACTTAGTTATCTGATATACGTAGTCAAACCCTTAAAGTATATGTATAGCCTTTAACTCAATCTTTCGTCATTTCTCCATCTCTCACTAGTATTCACCTTTTCATTCTTACTTCTACTGCCCATATTTCACTCAAACCCTCATTATTCTTCTGTTTTACTTGACTTCAGTCAAATATACTAGAAACTAATCTTCACATAATATTGATTTTATCCTATCACATCTCTGCTGGAGAACCTACATTGGCTCATAACTGGTTCTTTTGCAACTCCCAAGATCTTCCAAAACCTGACTATTTTTATTTCAGACCATCCTCCCAAAGCTAAGACTCTGCTCTAATTAATAGATCTAACTTCTCACTATTCTATGTTCACATGATGCTTGCTCCCAAATCTATGCCTCTGCCTTTTGTATGAATTCATCTTTACTGACTCAATGAGTTGATACCTCTGAAACCTAAAGTACAACCCTACTTTGCAAAAACAAGAATGTGTTATAAACTCTTGATAAGCAATTATTTCCAGTGTTCAAATATTTTCCTATTTTTCTCCTTTGTCTTATTAGGGAAAACAAAAAGGCTGTTGACTGTCATTTTCATATATTCCTTTCACTGATAAGGACCAATCAAGCATATTAAAAGAAGGCTAAGGGTGGGTAGCAGTGGCTCACTGACAGAGAGTTCTTGTCTGCCATGCCGAAGACCCAGGTTCAAGCCTGCCCACATTAAAAAAAAAAAAAAAAAAGGGCTATTACATTCATAGATGTATTAACAAGGCTTAAAAATTACATGGAGAGAAGAAAAATTTAACCAAAATTATAACAATCACAACAGTACTCAAAAATATAATCAGTGAAAATTAATGGGTACATTAATAAATGAACAAAACATTCATGTGTAAATTTTTAATGCACTTAATTATCACTAATATGCTGAGAACACTGGTATATCTTAAATTATTAAATCTTCCCTTTACTAGTCAAAATGTGCGTTTATTTTTAAAGTCACAGTATTTGCTTAGATACATAATAAAGATACCATCAAATAACTGTGGAAGGCTATTTTTATAGTAAAGAAAAAAAGGGAAAGGAAAATTTGATTTTCACAACCAAAATTTCCATTCATCCCTATTAGGCCAACTAAAATATAAAGATTTCAAGTTCAAAGGCAAACAGACAATTTCTCAAACAACTTAAATTCTGTGATTAGTATAATCTATTCACTATAGGTGGAGTAGTTAAAATCTTTCCACAAATCCTCAGATGTTTGTCAAACCACTTAGTACCAGCTGAAGGGAAACTGACAGCAGTACATTATCGTCTCAAAACATGAAATACATATATTTTAATGAATACATTTACACCAAAAAATAATTAATTGCATTATATTAAACATCCTATAGTACTCCACTACCATATGATACCGCAGAATTTATGATCCAATTAAAAAAAACAAAGAGAAGGAAGGTCAGATGAACTCAATATTCAACTGCTGTACTTAGAAGCTTTAATTTTATATTTAACATGTTTTTTCATTCTAAGGTTAGCCTAGCTGTTGAACTTGTACCTTCTCAGAATTGTGACTTGGCCAGATCCCTTCTTTTAAAAAATCTCTGTGCAATGAAAGAAATTGTGGTCTAAATCACTAAGATGACAAGAAACCTTAGCAATTTAAAAAGACAAGCCTTGAAATAATATTGTGATCAAAGTATCAAGCAGCCTAATAAAATCCAGGTGGCTCAAGCTTATCATATATGGTACTCATTACCACAATTGTGCTATTTAATCTATTTCCTGGTGTCAACAAAAACTTTCTGTTATTAATTCCTCCCAGTTATGGATTTGCTTAACTTACTACAGCTTTCTGATAGGACAACTCTTTATCCAAAATATTAAAAGAAGAGAGCATGGGTCTCATTTTAAACATTTTAGAACTGGAGCCATGGCTTATAAAACCACAGAAACCATGGTGGCTTTGTATTATTAGCCATGTACAGAAAGTTATGTTAATTCCTAAGGGAGTACCTAAGGGAGTACCAGATGATCCACAGTGAACACAGTTTTTTAAGGGGCTCACATGTTTACATCAAAACAGTAACCAAAAAAAAAAATGGTAACCATATGCACACAAAAATAACTATTTTATAAGGTATAAACCAAACATTAAAATAAGAGAGACCTTTCACTGTGATCAGAAAATAAGATTCTACCTCTTTGGCTCTGCTGAATTCTTATACTCCAAGTAAAGGCAGCCATGGCATTTATATAATCCACAGGCAAAGTCTACAGGCTTTTCTGATAGGGGATGTGAGTGTTGATCAAAATCTGGTACAGAATTACCTTTTTTCAGATAAAGAGAGCATCTTAGTTTGTAGAGGCTGCTATGACAAATACCACACAATGGTGTGGCTTGAACAACAGAAATCTATTGTCTCAGAGCCTTGGAGTCTAGAAGTCCAAAATGAAGGTCTCACCAGGCCATGTAATCTCATAGAGTCTGTAGAATTTTAATCTTTGTCATGCCACAATCTTTGGCATCTCTCAGCTTGAATCTCTGACTCCATCACATGGCGATCTGTCTCCTTTACTGTCTTATGAATTTCTCTGTGTTCAAATTTCCTCTGCCTTATAAGGATTCTGATCATATGGATTAGGATCCACCCTGATGCAATCTGGTTTCATCTAAATAGGATTCTTAGAAGATCCTATCCATAAATGAGGCCAAATCTTAAGTAATGACAACATCTTCAAAGGTCCCATTTACAAATGGATTCTCACACAGAACACGGATTAAGACTTCAATGTGTCTTTATGGGGACACAATTCAATTCCCAACAGAGAGCATGAAGCTGAGAACATCAGGGATGTGCTCAGAGCCAAAATTTCCAATTTAATTCTAGGGATAAAGAAAACTGAATTATTAGTATCAAATTATTAGTATTTATTAGTATCAAAAGGCTATGCAAGGTCAGGCCATGGTGGCTCACTAGCCGAGTTCTCGCCTGCCATGTAGGAGACCCGAGTTCAATTCTGGGTGCCTGCCCATGCAAAAAACAAACAAACAAACAAACAAAAAGGCTATGCAATTTCTAACAATAGTTAAAAATATCAAAATTCTATTGGGGGTGCGAGGGTTGTTCAGTGGTAGAATTCTTACCTGCTATGCAGGAGATCTTGGTTCAATTTCCCACCCATGCACATCCCAAAAAAGCAAACAAATAAACCAACAACAAAAAAACAAACAAAAATTCAACAACTAGGGCTGTAATAGCGGGATATTCACCTGGAGAAAGAATGAAATGTGACCCCCACCATATAGCATAAAAAAAAAAAAATTTCTATTAAAACTAATTAAAGGCTAACTCGATCCGGAATGGGAATTAAACTTTTCTTCACTGATTCTGAAAATATTCTAGACTTTAAAGTATCTCTAGGTCATCAGTACGTATTATACTATAAATTTTTTATTATTAGATAATCATAAGCACCTTTTTTAGCACTTATTTGCCAGAAACCATGCTTAATGCTTTAGATTTATTGCCTTATTTAATAAACACACCAACATTTCGAGTTAGATATCATCAACCCCATTTTTCAGAAGAAACAAATGAGGCTTATGAGGAAAAGTAAGGCTAAACTGGGATTTGTACCAAGTCCCAAAGCGACTACAAAGTCACTTCTTTTATCCACTCTATAGGCCCTCAGGTAAGGCACTGGCCCCAGCTCACAAGAATCTCAGAAATCATTCATAGAGACCAAACTCAAGAAAAAAACAATTTCTCCATCATTCCTATGGTTTACTGTTGATTACAATTTGTATGGTTTCCAGGTAATTTTTCATCTATAGATCTTATTGCCTTTTAAATATTTTAAATATTTCTCAGGAAGTTTGTTATACAGTGTAGTTCATTTCCAAAATATTTCCACTGAGGTAGGATTATTAAAACTACCCCAATCTTGGTGTCAAATACAGAAGCAGCAAAATTATTCTATCAAAAATTAAAACAGGGGTACATAGGAGGTTCAGTGGTAGAATTCTCACCTACCATGCAGGAGATCCGGGTTTGATTCCCAGCCCATGGCACTCAAAAATAAATAAATAAATAAATAAAATAAGAAAAGGGTAATATGATCATGGTCACCTGTTCCTGGATTTAATGGTTTGTTCCAGCCATAGGTATTATGATGCCAAAAGATGAATTGTGAGAGGCGTACAGGTTGCACACCTCCATTTACAGACAGCTAATTTTACTAGTTACAAAGGAACAGCTAGTTGTACGAGTTACAAAGGAAACACACTAAGTGCTTATTGTTTCATGAGTGGCACCCAGTGTTCACACACATTCCTTACAGTTGATCCAGTTTCTTTCCATGCTCTCTTCTCTTTCATTCTGCTTGCCCAGATGGCAGTCAGAGCAGATTGGAGGCAGTGCATAACATACCACTTAACCATACTGTGCACTCAGTAAAGAAGGAAGTTCACATGATAAGCTTTATCATAAGTCATCTGTGATGCAATATATTCTAGAAAGTCTTTCTGTGTCATCAGGCAGACACTATTTCTTAAGTCAAATCAAGCCATCTATTCAAACTATTGTAATTGCATTTAGTGGCATTTAATAAGAACAATTTTTCTCCTCCTAACCTACACAGCTCAATCTATACTTTTCAATCAGTTTCTCCAATCCATGTAGCAAAATACTAGAGCCTTTAACCAGTTAAATTCTGAAATCCAGGGTTAATTACAATAATATTTTATGATTCCAGTTGTGCTGATGGTAATGATTACACCAAAAATTGGCCTTCAATAAATAAATCATGCTGACAAGTTATAAATGTAGGCATCTGTATTACTCAACGGGATTCTAAAAAAAAATTGGGATTACTGACAACCCCCCTAAATTGTGATGGATTATGTATTAGATAGACATGCGGGATTTCTAATTCTGGAATGCTGGGCCTCTCTGAGCCTCAGTTTTCCATACGCTAAAGGAAGGAATTACACAAGTTCCTATTGTGACCCATTCTGTAAATGTGAAACCTGAGGATGGAGAGACCCAAGATACAATTAGTGGTAAAACCAGAACTATAACAAAACTTCAAGAGAACTCTATCAAGATTTCCTTCATTTATGCCTTTCAGAATCATATGTAAATGATTTTAGGAATTTTTTCTACTAAGAATTATAATGCTATATATGCACATACATCACTTCCAAATATGTAGAATTTTTACTAGTTATTTTTATCAACTGCATGTAAAATGAGGAGAGAATTTGGAAGGAAATACAAATCTGAATTCAAATAAAACATCTGTCTCACAATCACGTATCAAATATCTCCAGAAAAACAAAGAAATAACCCAATGTAGTTTATAGTAATCTTAATATTTCATGTTATTTCTACACTATCCCTTTCCTCATTTTATCAAAGAAAACGGCTAATACCCATCAAAATATATGACATTCTTTGCACATCCTTCACATTCTTCTAGTGCTGAGTCCTTTTAATGTTTTGTCTCATCTGTTTTCTGGGTAGTGGTTGTAGTAGCGATTATAAGAGAAGAAAATTAAATATTAATTTTTCCCCTAGGAGAGTAGGGGTAGGGTAATGCAAATTATTTTAACTTAGGAGATTTTTTAAAGTACCTGAATAGATTCATTTACAGATTGCATTACTGAGAGAGAAACTTTTATCTAAAGTATCAGGAGTTGCTACCAAATGATGAATTAGTCAAAAGTAAAAATAAAATATTTCTAATATGAAAATGGTCAGGATCAATTTATCAATTTTTTAGGAACAAAATTATCTTACAAAACAAATATACCTAGAGTCACTGTGAACTGCAGACTTGGAGAGGTATACATTTGTAGACACATAATTTTAATCTAAGTCATTTTCTTACTACACAAAATATTTTTTAGACACTTTCACCTGGTGGCATGAGTCATAAAGATCTTCATTTTATATTAATAATCTGATTCCATTAAAATAAGGTGCTAGCAAGTCTCCTGAAACTCCAAGTCAAATATATTGCTTGGAGCAGCAAAACTCTTTAAGTAACAAGTACTTCAAAATCTATGCATACCACAGATGTACGTAAACAAGAACCAGTGGAAACGCCTGGCATATAGCTCCCACTCAAAGACTGACTTGATGAATACGCAGCTTTAAAAGAATGAAAAAAGAAAAGTAAAGGAGAGGTTAAAGTGAGAGAAGGTGAACTTGAAAGCTACAGTGGCTTCAGGACAAGTGGTATTTGTGGTGCTGTTACTACTGCCATTGCAGCCTGATGCTAGAGTTAACAGCCAGCCACAAGGCCAAACGGTCCCAGCCAAGGACCCTGCTGTTGGCTTTTATTATAATGCTGCTGGCTGCAGAGATATAAGCCTGCCACCAAAATACAGAGTCATCATCTATTCAAGTCTATAAAAAAGAAACAAGACCATTGGAATAATTTTGTGATCCTCTTACCAATTAAGTAGGGGAGAGACGGTTGACTGTATATTAAAAGATGCTATCTGTAGGTTAGATGTTAGAGGAAAAAAAGGATAATTATGCACAGAGGGTGAGGAAAGGAGGAGACAGAGGATCACATAATAAATTCTACATTTACATTTTTACTTATTTCAAAATAAGTATTTCCTTTGTTTTCAATTATTTTAGAAAGCACCTAAATGTACTGAGTAAAAAAATAACTGATTTTAAAAAAAAGTATCAAAAACAATTCTCATGGTGAAGGATAAAGATATGAAAACACCACTCTGAAACTGGAAATAAACCATAAAGAGTAACATCCAAAAGATGAAAGTTTCCAGAGCTATGAAATTTTCCCCTAGATAGGCACAAAGAGAAAATAAATAGAACACTTCACAGACATGACTAAGATATACTTTTTAAATACAAAGAATTAGCATTGAAACATCAAATCTAATTAATATATCAATCTACAACATTTGCAGATCAGGTAATATAGTTAATTGGGAGAGTGAGGTTGGACAGCACTCTGTCTGGGCAAGATGGGAAGCAAGACAAGAACTACGGTGGTCTGAACAATTTTTAGAAAAACAGAAATAGCAATCATCTTTCAGTTAGATATTGTAATTGTAGCTTTTAGCATTCTAATTAATGCCAAAACAGTTCATTTTTAATGGTTATTACCTGAAAGTGCAATAATAAATTAAAAGATCTTTACCTAAAGCTGTGATTCAATAAGACACTTTTTATTTAATTAAAATATAAACCACTGGGAATAGTAATTTAAGGATTACATTTTTAGACTTAGGAAAGTCAGGAATTTTAAATACCATTTAAGTACTGTATCCACCTGTAATTTTCAAATCTTAAAGTATTACTTTAAGTCTGCACAAAATGTGAGCAGGTTTTACTTGGCTTCTTTCCAAACCATAGCACTTATACTTTGGGGACCAAGGGAGGGAACAGTGTAAAGCGTTTTAATTTCTTTAAGAAGAAAAATCTTTTACCTTAACCACATTTACAATAGCATATCTTTCCAAGCACAGGAGTTTCTCAACTTATTTTTTTAAAAAAAACTAAATTTTGAAATACAAAGTTAACATATAAATATTTTTCAGGGTTTGAACTGAAGTTAGACTTTGCTCCTATTCTGGAATTTAAATTTTTCATACTCCCAAACTGAAAAACAAAGAAAAGCATAAAAATATTGCTTTGATGCTTCATATTTGGGTTTTAACTTCTCATATCCTAATTGTCTTAATAAACCAAAAACTAAAGGCTGAGTGATTAAAATAATTTAAGTGAGCAATAATCTAAAGTTCATTACCTTGCTATGTAAATAAATACATTTAAATGGTTTAACATTTTCAAAATAGTACCAGGAAAAACAAGAAGATGGTGGCCAAGGGACTAACATAATTCAGTGTACAGATTCTCTCTAGTTATCTGCCTATACACAATGTTTCATTTTAGATGAAATATGTATTAAATATTTAATTTATTATTTTATTTAAATATCTTACTAACTATTCAGAGTTAACTGCAGCATGGATCCCAAGTTTCTACAAACATGGGCACTGATATTGTGAGTAATCCTTTTACTTATCAAAAGAGCCTAGAAGTCAAAATCAACTTCTCTACCTCGATACGAAAGGAGCAACAAAATTTGAAAAAGCACTTTCAAGAAACATAATTATTTCTGACCTATAAAAATACAAAACCAAACATATATTAAATAGTTCTGTTCATATTTCTAATGATATATGGCGTTATTTATGAGGTCCCTGAAATATGAACTACATCACAAGATGTAGCTTCCTTAACAATTACTTGAAACTGTAACTGACATTCACCTAAAGTCAGACCTCACTTTGCTTGTGAAGTCATCTCCTAAGAGGTGTTTCCATTACTTTTTCCTTCTTCACATAGGACTTATACAAACTGTTTCAAAATTTTTTATTTACACACTTGTCTCTCCCACTTAATTTCAAGGCTGTAAGGAGGATTTGGTATCTTCATATCTGCTCCACCACACTCAATGTAATCTGCTGGATAAATGCTGAAATGAATTACTATTTTTATTCAGAAATATCTGAAACATAATGATCTGAAGTCATCTTCTAAAAAGATCCATCTTCACTTACAGCTTTCCTGGGATAAACCACAATTCCTCACGATACTTTCATTACCTCTTACTTTACTAACATGTTTCTACTCCTCCAATGAGTTTGAAAATACACCCCAAAATGTCTACATATATTTCCAATATTTCTACCAAGAAAAGCTCTTAAAAAAATCAAATACCAAAACCAAACCATAAAAAATATATGTTTTTAATAAATGAATTTGTGAAACATCACAATGATTGCTGACTATTCATACAGATAATACAAAATAATAAATCACCTCTTTTCACCAAATGCCCCGATCTGCCCAAAATATATGAAAAACTTTTTCTGTCCTGACTTAACTCTTCCCTGAACTCAAAAGCAACACAACACCAAAATGGTAACCAAAAGCTAGGTTGCAAGCAGCTTTGCCTTGAGCGTAGGCTCCAGGCAAACTAAGAATAAACAGAAGGTGAGACTTCAAAAAGTAATTAGGCAGAGATTTTCTCCAATGCAAAATATGGCTTACTTGCATAACAGTATTCCAAATAATATAACCATACATACTACTCTCTCAGAACCCTGTGATTAAAATAAACACCTATGCTGTGAAAAATTACTCTGCATACATCTTACTTTAATTACATTTTTGTCAATTCATATTTTAGCCTTTGGAAAATCTGTTTAAGGTTCTACAGCACTGCCTTTATTTTAAAAGCTAAACGGTAAGAAAACAATTGTATGGAATAGTCTACACTAGTATTTCTTGCTTTAACATCAAACTTGCATAATTAAAAAGAAAATAATTTTCTAGTAACAACTTTCTTTTAACTGAAAATGAACAAAAAAACTAAAAGCTGTGCAGGTGTGTGTACGACCATATCCTTCAATGCTTGGAATTACTATTCAGTAATTTTACGTGCTGTACACATTAAAACTGTCGGAATAATTTAGGCATCATGTTATTCCCTTAACTTCATTTTAGTAGCACAATACAATCTTCATATTTGTTTTGAAAAAACATGTTTTGAAGACAAGGCTCACCCTGTATGAATGACTTAAAGGGTGCAAAATAAAATATTTGTCCACACCAAATATAAAAATTATGGATTTGGCTCTGAGACATGAGAAGTAAGTTTCTTATATCACCTGCAATATTAAATCGATTTAGTCTGCTGAAAAACAAGACAGTGAGTTATTGAATCTGTATTTAATTCAGCACACTTTATAACATATTTAAGGAATTCAGTTATATAACAGTATCTGAATCTTATCTGATGAAAATATTTTTCCTCTTTTGCAAGCCTTGGGTTGCAAGACTAAGAGAACAAATTATTCTTCAGCTCTCCAAAGCTTGATAATAGTGCCCCCTAATGGGAATTTCAGTATGAGTTTCTCTACTTCATAGATCTGTAATATGAGCAACTTACTTTCAACTAGAAAAGTAAATTCTATAATATAATAGTGCATCCAAATTTAAACCACTAAAATGAGTTAAGACATCTGCAAAAATAAATAGTGAATTAATGGAAAGAAACAAGAGAGATTTCATGCCACAAGACCTTTCTAGGTTGTAAATTATCCATTATACTATACTAACCTAATCCAAGGTAAAATACACAACAAATTAATCTACAAAGAAATTATCCTTCTTGCTTTGTTTCTAGTACTCAGTAAGTGAACAATACTAACTGCTAAATGAAAAGATACTACAGAGTCAGAAAAAAAAATTGGTTCAGAAGTTAAGTTATTCAGTGTCACAAAGCTTGAGGATTAAGCTGGGATTTCCATCTATATTTCATGGTCTCAAACTCACATGTAACGATGATCTTAATGCCATTCTTCTCAATTAACTACAGACAGTTCCCCTAAACACCAATAACATAATATGTGATTTTAAAAAGGTAAAAAGACATTAAAATTAAGCAAAAGATAACGAGTGTGACACTTTCCAGGTACACAATGGAAAATAACCTCCTATAATAGCAATATTTTCATTTCTGTGCTCACAATACATTCTGGACTAGAGTCATGTTAACGGCAATTTCTAGATAAGAAATAGACAAACAAAAAGCCACAAATGTATTTATTTACTTATTCATTTGTATGATGGGGTCACATTTCATTGTTTTTCCATGTGAATATCCGTTACTATAGCACCATTTATTGAATTTTTGTTTGTTTTGTTTATTTGTTTTGCAGGCTTGTTTGTTTTTTTGGGAAGTAAATGGACCGGATATAGATCCTGGATCTCCCACTGGCAGGCGAGAATTCTACCACTGAACTACCCTTGCACCCCCACAAATTTATTATTTAACCTTATTAAAGAGGGAGAAATAAGGAGTAAGAAAAGGTTACTCTTTTTATAGTATGCTTGTTCATGCATACTATAGAATGGAGGCCATCAAACTTGCTTAAAGGACCAGAAAGTAAATATTTTAGGTTTGGGGCCCACACAATCCCTGTCACAACTACTCACCTGTGTCTCTGTACAAGCAGGAATGCAGTCACAGAAAATACAGAAAGGAATGGGTCTGGCAGTGTTTCAATAAAACTTTATTCACAAAAGCAGATGGCTAGCTCTCCACAGTAGTTTGCCAACCCCTGATTTTAAACATTCATTAACATTTCACTTTTGGCCTATAGATTAAAATCTACAGTTTACATGAGGCATCAAAAGCAAACACCTGGGTGGTGCGACAGTGGCTCAGTGGTAAAATTCTTGCCTGCCATGCCGGAGATCCAGGTTCGATTTCTGGTGTCTGCCCATGTGAAAAAAAAAGTCTGAGCAACTTAAAATACGCAATTATTAAATTTAATATACCATAATTTAATATTGTAAGTATTTTACTTCCCTAAAGTGGAAGGCAGATAAAAAAAATATTTCCCTGAGTGAATATTAGCTTTCACAGGCATAAAATAACTGAAAAGCAGTAAATAAAACACTGGGCCTTTATGGGAGATTTCAGTTTTTACCCAAGTTTGATGAAAACCTAATGGTGAGTATCTAGAATATATTTAGAAATGCTTCAACAACAACAAAAATTTTGAAATGGGAAAAAGGACTTATGGCATTTCTCTAAAGATATACAAGCAGTTAATAAGCATATAAAAAGATGCACAACAAAAAAAATTAAAAATTAAAAAAAAAGGTGCCTAAGATGACTGGTCATCAGAGAACTGTAAATTAAAACTACAATGAGATACCACTTGGCAAGTGTTCAAAAAAAAAGCAGAAAATAATAAGCGCTGACAGGATGCAGAAAAACAGGTCTCATACAATGGCGATGGACTGCAGAATCATGTAGCCACTGTGGAAATCAATTTGGCAGTTCCTTTGGAAATTGAAAACAGAATTATACTTCTTGGTATATACCTAAAAGAAGTGAAAGCAGGGACCTGTACAGACACTTGTACACCAATGCTCACAGCACCATTATTCACAAATGGCAAAAGATGCAAACAACCCAAATGCCCGTCAACAGATGATGTATAAACAAACTGTAGTACATCCATACAATCAAATATTATTTAGCCATAAAAGGTATAAAGTACATGCTACAACACAGATGAACCTCAAAAACATTATGCTATGTGAAATAAGCCACAAAAGGTCACATATTGTAAGACTGTACTTACATGAAATATCCAGATAGGTAAATTTACAGACAGAATGAAGACTGGAGGTTGCCTAAGGTCATGGGACTGTTTAATGGGTATGGAGTTTTATTTTGGAGTGAGGGCAATGTTTTGAAAGTAATCAGATCTGGTGGTTGCACAATATTATATGAATGCACTAAATGCCACTGAATTGGCTTGCTTTAAATTGGCTAATTTTGTTATCTAAATTTCAACTTAGTGAATTTAAAAAAGAAAAATATATAGGAGATTGTCTTGGATTTTCATACACATCAACAAAAGGAAAATCCCATTAGTTTCTAAAGGTAAATCAAGAAAAACAAATTTAATTATTGTGCACAAAAAGCAAATTTCAGATACAGAATAATGATAAATACACTCAACAATCTTTAAGCATTGGCCTTCACTTCTTTAAGCATCTAAAACAATATAGTATAGTGGAAAAATCATGGGATGTGAAACCAGGCAGCTGCAGTTTTGATCTATACTCTACCAATTCCAAGTTATTTATCTCTCTGACTATCAGTTTCCTAGTCTAAAACACTGGACTGATAAAAATTCCCAATCTTGCAGAGTAACTATTGATTATAGGCAATTCCCCAGCAGGACACAATGCCCAGTTATTTTTGTTTTATTATTTAATGGTAAATTGGAGTCTATCGGTACTTCAATGTTGTTAAATCATTTTTAATGAACTTCTTAAAGGGCATGCTAATGCAACCACATCTCGGTCAATTACCCAAGCCCATAAGAAGTTAGTTTCCAATGATCAAGATCCAAAACCAGAAACATTTTGCTTGTTCTTACTAATGTAATCGCATTGAATTTCTTGTTCATATTCTAAACTGAGAATTTTGTAAAACAAAATTAACTACCTAAGAAACTCTTCTGGAATGAATTTATTTCATTAGTGGAAGTTTGAGCAAGTCACTTCAAGTGAACCTCTCAGGCTCCTCACTTGTGAAACAGAGAAATTGTATTAACAATCCCTTGTCTTCTGGCTCTAAAAAAATTAATAATAAATTATAATTAAGCATCCTCAGACAAGCTGGTATGTAAGAGAGTAGAAATATCCTAATACTGCTAGAATTGATGGCAAAGAAATCTTAATCCCCATCTGAGGTATAAATATTATGGTAATTTAAACTAAACAGGGAGAGACCAATCAGCTTTAAAAAAAAAAAAAAGATGCACAGTGCACAAAGGTTTAAAAAAAATGCAATTACTCAAAGTGCATTATATCAAAATGGCCGTGGTTAGTTTCTAGGGGTATTACTTCAATGAAAAACTGATTTGTAGATCAAATTGACATACCAAGGTATCAACCTGAGCAAAAGCAGATTTGGGGTCAGTTACTCTTTCAAAGAACTACGAAGGTGAGATAAGTAACATTTTATCGAAGTTGAAAGTAATCAGTTAAAACAAAATGAGCACAGAAAAGGAGCTCTGAGAGTTCAGACAAGTGAAAGGGCACCTACAACTAGATTAAGAAAAGAAAAAAAACTTTTAGGATGTCGATCTTGGCTGTTGATGTGAGCTATTAACTGCTAGAGGACTTTGCTTACAAAGTGATTATACTTATAAATATAAAACGCTTCCTGAAACAAGTACTCAACTCATCTTTCTAAAAACACTGATTGAGTCAAAATACTAAAGAGGGAATGGATACACAATGTTGATCTGTTCCTCACAATTCAAGTTAAGAAGCAAACTAATTTCATAATGGGAAAGTCAACATCAGCACCGCTCTATCCAAATTATTACAAACCAGCAACACAAATTCCAAATAAGTAAAGGCCAAACTAATAAAGTTTATGATATAAATCATTATTTCACAAAATCTGCATAATTTTTCCAAGAAATTTATAAATCAAGTCACTACGCCAACCCAATAGAGAATGCTTGGTTATGATATTGTATTAACATCCATGTGTGCACTGCAAAGATAAACTTAAAAGATAAACATCTTTACCTTCGTCAAAGTCAGCATCATCTTCTGTATGCTGAGGGAATGGAAAGCAGTTGGTAATTTCAAGTCGATCTTCTACAACCAGGCCCAAAAGCACTCCTTGGACAACTTCAGTTCCTTGTCCTTCTTCTTGGTAATGTTTGATTATTTTTAATATCACCTAAAAGAAAATACAGAAGAGAGCTTAAAACTTATTTTTATAATTTATATTCCCTTTATTTTCAGGGGGAAAAAAAATCATACAGTGGATTGTAAAAACCACCAAATTATATAAATCACTTTCTTTCCCTTATGCAAATAGTTAACACTCAGTCTCAATGTACATCCAAAACTCCTGAAAACTGAAGACATCAAAAATATTCATGTGCAGCATTTATGACCAAGCAGCCAATCAATGCTCAAAAGCTCTGGGATCCAGGAGTTCCTTCAGCCAAATCAAACAATACCCCTCTCACCCCAGGTTATTATTAAGGAAGTGCTCATTAAACTTGTTAACAGAAAGAGAACTTCCTTCTGAAATACATGAGAAAACAACCAATAAGACACACTGATAAAGACTTTAGTTATCCAGACACCTGGAAAGCAGAACACTCTAACAAATTCTTAACTTGCCTTCCTGATATGACCATCTTACTAGTCATAGGAAGCAACAATGGGAAGATACATTTAACAAGAAACTGGAATAACCAGCTTTTATATTATTGTCTTGAACATTCCACAAAGATAAAGGAGGTAACAATTCATTTAAGAGTTCACAATAATAATAAAATTATTAATAATAATCCCCACTATGTGGAGTTGTTAATAAATATGTCAAATGCTTTGAAAGAACATAGAATTAACAGTATTATTGCTATTATCATTATTTAATGTAAGCCAATGGCCTGATAATCTAACTAGTAACAGTCTAAGATGTAACAGAAAGTTCTCAGAGGAAAAAGAAGTCTAACAATAGTTCATTAATGTTTTATTATGTAGCATTTCATTAAAAACAAATTCATTATTGATAGAAATAGTAACTGATATCATTTAATAATAATAGGTTACATTTACTAAAATTACATACTAAGCAATATTCCAATTATTTTTCATGCACTATCAAATTAAGTGATTCTCATAACTTTACAAGGAAAGTGATAGAGATATGAAAATGTAGGCAACGAGAAATTAAGTAAATGACTAAAGGTCACACATCTGAGAAGTGGTAGAGCTAAGATGCTCAAAATATATTTGCTGAATGAATGAATGGTAGACATTTACTGATCACTCACAAGAAGTCAAACACACCACTAAGTGCTCCACATGCAATAACTCATTGAATCCTCACAATCACCTGAAGTCAGTAATATTATTTTCCCCATTTTACAGAAGAGGAAACAAAGACAACCTGATAGAGAATTATTAAATCAGGGAAGTGAGATGTGACTTCTGACTCCAAAGTACTTTTAATCACTTCAGAGTGACTGAGTAACTTTCAGTGCTCCAAACATGTTTATAACGACAAGGCTTCTGAAACTGAGAAGTTAGAGTAGTGACAGCTCTAGAAAAAGTCCTTATGACTGGCTGGGGAAGCAGAGCTCCATGCAAGAAGCAGGGAAAGGTGAGTAGGGTTAAAGAACAGGCAGCAAAAGGCTACAAGGAAATTATGCTGATGGTCAAATTAAACTGGTCACTAAAAGACAAGTAGCATACAGGAAACTGCCACTGGTTGCAAGAACGCAATACTGTTTTTACTCTTTAGCAACACTAATCTCATAAACCACAAGATGGATTCCCCCCACAAAGGTCCTGTTTCAGTCACATTCACCAGTGATTCATAAAGATGCAACTTATGTTAACATGTAACTTTTTGGTATTTTGAAATGAAGAGTTAATAATTTGAACATTTTCTCTCCCTGTCACCAATCATATGTATTTGTCCATAAAACAGTGCTGAAACATTTTTAAACTAATTTTTTTATTGATGTCATGCTCCCTGCTCTTTTAAAAACATGAAAGATACATGGAGAACTTAACAGCTTTCCAAAACAAAAATATGCTCCAATATTACTTTTGTTTATATGTGTCACAAATGGAGCCCTATTACTTTGTTCTCAGTTTATACAAATAACCTATGGAGCTTTGTAACATAAATGAAGAAGGTCCCTCACCATAATTACATGTTAGAGTCATCTGGAGAGCTTTAAAATACTGATACCTGAATCTAACCCTAGGAATTCTGAGTTAATTGATACTGGGTTGGGGGTCCTCTACTGATTTTGGGGGGGTTGTTTCTGTTTTTGTTCTTTGGTTCTCCAGGTGATTCTAACATTCTACTTCATTCTTACTTTTTATCAAATAACATGACCTAGCCTCCCTTTTTTGTTTTTGTTTTGTGTAACTCCTCGGGTAATTGCAGCACACACTGCTAGTCAAAACACTACAAGTTTCCTTGCTTCTATTTTAAGATTATTGTGCTGTAAAATAAGGCCACTAAACCAAAAGTGAACATTATATTAATGTTAACTAACTAAAAAGACGAAATCAAGCCCTACTTGAAAGAATCTCTACACTACTGAAACGAGAGGAAAGATAGCACCAGTAACCCATCTTAGAAGCATCTGAGTTTTCCACAGCAGAATGAGACTTATGCTTTATGATTTGACCCCATATTTAAGATTACTTATGAACTACAGCTGACCCATTTCCTTTTTCCTTTAAATGAAAATTCTTCTATAAATTATCCCTCTTCTATAAATTAAGAGATCAAAGCAACTTGATGAGCAGTACCCCTAAATTACAAAGTTCTTTACTCTGGAACCTTGTCACATTCTGGGGTCGAAACACACTTATTCAGCCTCCCACAGTATGCACTGTTCTCTAACTAGGTCAATGTCTCTACAAGGGTCTCAGATTTCTGAGATTTGCATGTTCTCAAGTTGGGCAGATCTTAGCAAGGAATCCCAACCTGCAAGATAATAAACAGATGTCCTCCCTGCTAAAATTACCCTAGGGAAACCACGTTTTCTACTATTTAGAAATTTTTTTTTATTCTTTATTATTCTGTGCAGACAATTTAAAAGAGGAAAGCAGATTATTATGTAATGTCTATTAACACAACCCTATTTTTTTAAGTCTTTGGTTTTTCAAAAAAAGAGAATTTAAAAGCGACAAAGGATTTAACTTCTAAGATGTTAAATATTATAGGGTAAAAAATCAATAATCTAAAATATCCAAATGAATTAATTAGACTAGAAGTCAGTAAAATGTAAAACTTGAACGGTTAAGCCTGATGGGTAAATTTTCCATACTGCAGAAAAAGGAAGATAAAGCAGAATCTCTCTCATCTCTCACTAACAAAACCATATCAAAACCTTTCAATTCCATACCAGGGAACAGTTTAAAGCTGACCAAAATATTGATTTTTTATAAAATGGAATAATTTTCTATCAAATATGTCTGTAAAGATCAGTTACTACTGCAAGACTTGTAAGTCTTACAAAAAAATTGCCAGGCTTCTGTTATTTTCACCTTCTTTCATTCATTCAATAATTCATTCACCCACATATTCACTGAATGACTTACATAGGCCAGTCATCGTTGCCATTCCTTGGGATATGAAATTGAATCAAGCAAGTAAGGTCCTTATTTTCATGAGTCACCTATTTTAAATTCACCGTTCTCAAACTTTATGTTTTCAGGATCCTTCTAACCCTCTTGAAAATTACTGAAGACCTCAAAGAACTTCTGTATTGATCATATCAAAAATTAAAATATAAATGGTCAAATTATTAACTATTCATTTCAAAATACCAATAAGTTACATGTTAACATAAATGACAACTTTTATGGAAAATAATTATATTTTCCAATACAAAAAAATTTAATCAGGAAAAAGAATGTCATTGTTTTACATTTTTGTGCCTGGTTTAATAGAAGACAGTTTGAGTTCTCATCTCTTCTGCATTCAATCTGATATGATATCACATCATGTAGTTTCTGGAAACCTCCACTGCAAACTTGTGAAAAGTTGAAAGTGAACATAGCAAATAACAGCTATTTATTATTATGAAATAGTTTGACCTTGCAGACCCCCTGAAGGGGTCTTGGGAATCCTTATACTTTGAGAACCACTACTTCAGAATGACAGATAATTTTAGGGAAAGAAATGTGATTACAGATTACAAAAAAGTGCTATGAAAAAAATTCAAAAGGCAATATAATGGGAAGGAGCAGAAAGGTAACTTTAACCAGGAGGATCCAGGAAGGGCCTTGCTCTCAGACCACAGCTGAGCGGAAGAGAACTGAAGAACAAGCAGTTGGCTCTGTGAAGACCTGGGTGGAACGAATACTTCTAAATATGGTTTTTTGTGTTGTTGTTAAAGTTATTAAATGTAGTGGCTGTTCATTCATTTTTTAATGTTTTTTTTAATTCTAAATAGAACACATATACAAAGCAAAAAAAAGAAAAAAATAATAATTTTCACAGCACTTCAACAAGTAGTTAAAGAACATATTACAGAGTTTGTCATGTGCTAAGGTTCCACCACCTCAAATTCTTTCTTCTAGCTGCACCAAAACACTAGGGGTTAGAAGGAATATTCATATAGTGATTCAGCAGTCATATTTTCCCTGTTATACCTCCTCCTTCTCCTCTGATCCCCCTCCCAATCTATAGGAATCTTTAGACAATACCTGTTCTGACTTTTTCATATTTTGAGAAAGGGTGTTGACACTAAAGGATAGGGGAATGTAATCAATCAACAATCTTGGAGAGGCTAGTTCCTTTGGGTTTTAGGATTTATCTGACCCAGGAACTCTCTGGGAATTTAGGTTCCAGGAAAGTAAACTCAGTGCATGAAACCTTTATAGAGTCTTAGTTCGAGCCCTAGGTATTCTTCAGAGTCAACAAGAGTGATATTGGTTGGGGTTTAGCGAACCATGGAAATTTAACTCTGGTTTTTAAATAAAAACGCTAATGTTTACTTTTCATAAAGTTCACAGATTATACTTTTTAATGAAACAGAAAAGCCTAGAAATGGGTGAACACTAAAGTAGGATGGTACATTTTAATTGTTTTTACAAAAAGCACTGATATATAAATAGTAAGCCCAATCTACTGGTAGAAAGTTATGTCTTAAGATAACATTACACTGCATTTGGATGAACACAAAACATTTTGTTTCACATCCATATAAGTGAGAGGGATGAAGACGTCTGATCTCCTATGACCCTGTAATGCACATATGTTACTTCCATGCATTTCAAAATGTTCTTGCATTGCTTTTATTTCTTCCTAAAGGAGTTTTTCTGTGTTTAACTTCATTTTTAAGGACAGTTAGATGCAAAATAGCCATGAGTCAACCACCAAGAAAAGTTTAAAAACTATTGAAAAAAATATGGTGCAGAAAGAAGAATGCTCCTTCCAACAAATGACTCCTTCACAGGACCCCTACTGCAGTAACCACAGTACATAAAGGGTTCTCTGCACTCTCGTGTAAGTACAATGAACATCCATTATATTATATTTTATATAAAAATTGTGCTTATTTACTTTCAAATTGTTTTGCTATCACTTATATCAATATGTTGTCAGTGTTGAATCAATAAATTTTTCTGTAAAAGCTGTTTGGGTATCTTGGGGTACGATGGAATGCTTCAAAATTTTGTCCATTAGGATTAATAGAAACATTTAAAATTGCCAAGTGTAGGATAAGAACAACATGGAAACTGAGGATACAAAAGTGTTCGTTGGTTTTAGGGTCACTATATTGTTTGTGAGGAAGACAAAATAACCAAGCAACATACTTTTTTTTTTTTTATAGGTTTGGATATTTTATTTTTTAAGCAAACTTTATTTAATATTATCTAAATTTAAAGGGGTCTAAATATATTACCTTAAAATACAGAGACTGTAGTGTTCTGGTGATTTTTGCTAAAACTATTATAAATCAGTGCATATAATATGATGCACTGTCATCATATTAAAATTGAGAATAATTCTGGTACAGAGTTAAAATAGATGAAAATATGTAATGTTTATCACTTTATAACAGAGAGGGGAATGAAGTTGGTATATTGTAAAATGATGGTGGGACCAAATTGTGATGAAATTAAAGATTTTTGTCTGAACTCTCCAGGATAATGAATTCAGATGCAGAGAATGGGGAGATGGTCCAATCAGACCACTGGAACTGGTTTTGTTCTCCTAGGCCTTTTCCATGACATTCAGTCCCCTAATCTTTTTTGTTCTCTCTCATCTTCTTGATGTTTCTCATGGCCTTTTGAAGCAACATACTTTTAAAGGAACCTAGAACATAAGAAATATGTTTGCAGCTGAGGTTTTGAAGAAAGTGACCCAAATCCCTTAAGTTCCCAAATATAACAAAAACAGAAGTTACCTAGATTGTAGAAAAAATGGACAGTTGTAAGTATGAATAATCTTTTCTTCCATTAGATTAATTTATTTTAAAATGAGGAATTATGTAAAAATAGAAAGGTAAGCAAGCTCCTAACCTTGAAAATAGCAGTGACCATGGGTGAGCCACCTTTATATCTCCACTGACTACCTGGCACATACTGTGTGCTCAATAAATATTTGTGGGTTTGATGAAATAATAAACAAACAACCATGCCTCACTCATTTTTTTTTTTAATCTGTAGTGCCTGGAAAATAGTAAAACACTCAGGTAAGAAGTGAATTAATTAATTAATCAAGCAGTCAGTCAATGAAACAAAGTGCTGATTATGCAGAACTCCATGTGATTACACTCAGAAAAACAAAGGATTTTACCATACAAACCAGCAATTCCATCCCTAGGTATTTTATTAGTCAGGGTTCTCCACAGAAACAGAACCAACAGAAGACATAAATATTATACATAATATAATGTAAATATTATGAGATTTAGTATAGGAATTGGCTCACATGACTGTTTGAGATGGGCAAGTCCAAATTCCACAGGGCAGGCGCAAGCTAGGAACTCCACTGACGATTTTTTTATGAATTTCCCAGGAGAAACTAGCTGGCTGAAATAGAGGTGGAAATTCTTCCTCTGACTGCTGAAATCCTCAGTTCTTCCTTTAAAGCTTCAACTGATTGGATGAGGCTTCTCTCATTGTTGAAAGCAATCTTCTTAGTTTAATGTAGAGGTAATCATCCATCAATACAATCAATTTACAGATTATTTAAATCCAAGAAACAGCCTCCCACTATCAGGCCACTGCTTGCATGACAAAAAAAAAGTAGTGGCATATCACAGTACTAGTTTAAGTATAGTCCTGTAAAATATTACCAGACTCACATTATAAAAAGAGACATTTGGCTAAACTGGGTTATGAACATGTACTTGAGAAACAGTACTTGTCAAGCTATCTGTTGGTGAATAACTAGTTTTCCCCTAGTTCATCAAAGACCAATTTTTGTGAAATATAATAAAAATTACTTACTAAGAAAACAAATTTTCAAAAGGCCTAGAAAACGCAAGTCCATGGGTCACACGCTTGGACAGCGCAGCAATGTCAAAATGCTATGCAAATTTCTAAACAATCTCAATTCTGTTCTTCTCTCATGTGGACCGGTAACAGTTTGTAGACTGCACCTTCACACTTGGGTAGCAATAGTTTACAGAATCTGTTAACATTAAGCAGGGAGACAATTTACTCTCAACTCCAGAAGTTTAACATTCAGACTCTATAATCAAACATTTATTAATTTATGTCATTGATATGAAGTCTTTCAAAATATATCATTATCTTAGTAGGAGATTTCAACTCCAACTGTGTGGCTACCCAACAGACCAGTTTTCCTCTACCACTTCTAGCTACATCTACTGAAGAAAGGCATACTCCTCAGCTGGGATCAGACCACTTTGTCCTTAGTTCTGACTCTATTCTGAATCTGTATTTTTTAAGAAGAGTAAAACCAAATTTGTTTCAGCAGCAGGGCTGCAGTGATTGGATCCTGATCCAAGTTTGACTCTGAGAAACGCTAACAGACCCAGAGGGAGAGCCCCCTAAAGAATCTTCCAAGAAACTAGCCCTCCTTTTCCAACAAATGAGCTAATTAAAGGAAAAAACAGGCTCACAGCTAACCATAGTCTGAAAGAAGTGGTTAAGAGCATTGGGGTCAAACTAAATGGGTTCAAATAAACTCAATATACTCAAATGTTCATCAGCTGCAGTAACTCTTAGCAAGTTACACAACCCTTCAAGCATGGTGTCCTGAGCAATTATGAGATAAATGATACCGACCTCATTGGGTTATGGACTAAATCAGCAGTTCTCCAAATGTCCACTGTTAAATTTACAGGCAAATACTCTAAAATTTTTTTGTTGTTGTTTATAGTAAGTTAATGTATCAATATAACTATAATTAGAAATTGAAAATAAAATTTTAATATTTACCAATCTTTTAAAAAGTAAAAATAAATTTATTATATTAGCATATAGCATAATTTTATGAAAAATACCTATGTTTTATATATAAAAAAGTTAGTGAAACTTTTACATTTTTGCAAATTTCTTCAATATCTAGTTTAATCAATGACAGTAAGATTCTCATTTCTGCTTCTATATTCAATCAATTATGACATCAAATGTGATGTACTCTCTGGAAAAGTCCATGTACACTCATAAGAATGAAAGTGGGAAAATCAGTAACATCTTAGTGTTTCTATGCAGATAATTTTGATTTCACTGATCTCCAGAGGTCCCCCAGATCTCATTTTGAAAACCACTGCCCTCAGCCAAATGATTCTGAATCCCAGGAGTACCACCCAAGAAATCCAAAATTGTAATGGAAAACTTAGCTATTAGAAGTTCCCACTTCATCCTATGCAAAAAATCATTTCAAGCAGATTATATATATCACGTTAAAACATATGTGTATAAATATCAGAAGAGAATATAGAAAACTGTATTATATATTGCTTGCTTATACGCACATTTATGTAGCAAAGACATAAAAATATGCATGTGAATAATAACAAAATCAGGATAGTAAATCTTAAAAGCTTAGAAAGACTGGAATTGAGGCACACCAGACAGCTTAATTATGTTTGAAGGTTTTTGCTTCCTAATGCTGGGTAGTGGGAAGACAGGTTTCTGTTACATTACTTATAATTTTTGAAAAGTTATATTTTGTTATTTGGGGAATCAAAGTAAAGAAAGTTATATAAACTTTCATAGGCATAAGGTCTTCCTTTGGCAAGTTTGATAATAATTCTATACTCAAATTCTAGACTTTGAAAAGTAAAGTTAAAAGGTAAATAAAAGAAGGGTATCATAGATAAACAAAAGCAGCTTACTATCCCTAATACGCAAAGCTCCCATAAAGCAAAAGGAAAAACAATGCAACGGAGAAATGGGCAAACAAAATAAATAGGTAACTTACATAAGAAATACAAATGGTTAATAAACAAGAAAAGTTTGATGGTTCTATCAAGGAAACGCAATTTAAAACAAAATATTTTCAACGATTACACAAGTCTATATTTTAAAAACTGAGAAATATTCAGTAAAAGTTCTCAGGTAATTCAAATGCAGTCAGGCCACAATCCAATATTTGTGAGCCAATGATCAATAGATCACAATCCACTATTTGTAAGCCAATAATCAATAGGCCACAATCCAGTATTGTGAGCCAATGACACAGTCCAAATCCCTGTTAGGAGCTTAACTACCCCGCTATTGCAAGGTTGTTTTATGACAACTGTGGGGAGGAGGGCTTAACAGTAACAGCTGCAAAAAGTACAACCCTTTTATATAGGTACATTGCACAGCACAGTGGTTAATATGGCAGACCCTGGAGACAATATACTAGGTTCAGATCGTGGCACCACTACCTGCTAGTTGTGTATAACTTTGGGCAAGTTACTTAAACTCTGCACTTTAGTTTCCTCATTTGTAAAATGAAAATAATTACAATATCTACAACTCCTAGGGATGCACTTATAACAGAGACAAGATACTATTAGTAAACCCATTTTACAAATTAAACAATAAACACAGCAACGTTAAGCAATTTGTCCCAAATCACCCCCACTAGAACATGGC
The DNA here is from genome assembly GCF_023851605.1 of Tamandua tetradactyla. NCBI lineage: Eukaryota > Metazoa > Chordata > Mammalia > Pilosa > Myrmecophagidae > Tamandua > Tamandua tetradactyla. Next base: position 160,985,863 of record NC_135332.1, read on the forward strand.
AGAGCCAACATCTGGCTCCAGCTGTCTGGCTCAAGGACCTATGTTCTCAACCACTATACAAAACTGCCACTCTATTAACCTCAAAGACCTATGAAATAGGAACCTACAATTTTGCTAAGATAGGGCTTTGAACCACAAGCTCTACAAGACAGAAGTAAGACAGTGAATTATTTATCCAGTGAATCAGCCCATCTGAAGCTTCAACATCCAAATCTCTATTTACACTCTTTCAATTGTTTTCCAGTGCACAGTAACCCTAGCAATCTTTTTTTAGCATGGGCAGGCAACAGGAATTGAATCCAGGTCTCCGGCATGGCAGGCGAGAGTTCTGCCTGCCAAGCCACCGTCACACCACCCCCTAACAATCTTTTAAAAGATTTCCTTACAAAAAATGTTCAAGTAAGAGAGAAAACTTACATAGAAGCCTAAAATTATTTTTTATGAATATATACACAGAAAATGTGATCCTCTGCTCTGTAAAAATTGAAAAGTTATATAGCATAGTTGGGAGAGGGTGGGTGCTAGAATCCAAAAGTAAAAGTTTGGATGTCAGCTCCGTGGCCAAAGACAAGTTATCTTAGCGTCACCTTCCCCTAGTTACCAGTGGTAATAACATGTCAATTAGTACCTACTCATAGCATTGCTGCAAGGGTTAGTCAACCTTCAGTTAATGTAAGTTGCTGTTACTACTATTAGCACAATAAATATTTCACCAATCTCATTATACTTATCCATCTATCCAACAAATAGGTGACTAGAATATGCCAGTACTTGGCACCTCAAGGCACCAAGGCTTCAGTCTTCCTAGAATGTTTAAGGTTTATTCCTCAGGTATTTTCAAATCTAATAAGATGTAAATTATAACTTTAAAAAAAATCAACCATCTGACACCAAACTTCCATCTTTTGTTAAGACATATCAGTCATCTAAACCTGGAACTATTTATTACAATAGTCAATACCACAGGGTTTCAGGGCAAGATTTTTAAAATCTGTATTAAAAAGTCAAGAGTGCAATTAATTAAACCAATTTACTCAAAATTTGTGTACACTTGTATGTAAACATATGCATGGACATGGGAATATATGTAATTTTCCTTTGAAATATCATTGCTATTGCAAAAATAAAGATTAGGTCCACTCCAAGAGTTTCTTAAAAATCTGAAATAAGAAAAGGCAAAATTCAAGTTGCACCTACTGCTGGCCAGTTGAAGAAGAGGTCAGGAAGAATCCAAGATTACTACTTGGAACTCCTACTTGAATTCCCCAATTTTGTAGATTCTGGGAGGTCAGGCCTACAGCCTGAATTTTTCACATCAATCACCATCAAGGAACAGCTATTAACCATAGAAAAATTTTATTCTCAAAGAAACTGTAATGCCACAAAATCTTCCCTTACCACATTATGTAAAGTCAATATCTAGGCGTTCATTTAATTCTGGTTTCTTTCACTGACTGATCTGTGAACTTGGCAGTTTTCTTATTTGGTTAAGCCTGGGATCATTTTTCCAACCCTGAACAAAGAAAGTAGTGATTGCCAAAATGTAAATTCAAAAAGCAGAAAGCTGCATTAGTCTTAAATTTAACACATTTTATGGCTCATGTGGGATAGGTTTCATTTCATAACTGGCTGAGTCAAATAATAAATGGGATTTAAATCACTGCGCTAAGTTTTGATGTGAAAGAAATTTAAGTAACTTCAGTAGAAAAAAAAATTATATTTTGCTCCTGACACACATGGGATTAGTTACAATGCTCCAATACACTTAATCAATATCACCTCTATAATATTTCAGTTGAAAGGGCATATTTCATTATTATTCTCTTGATCTAATTCTCATTGATGGTCTACATTTTTAAAGTTAATCAACTTGCTGTGAGAAAAAAGGGAATGTAGCCTCAAGAAATTCAGTGGAATGGCACTGCTCTAATCATTAAAAAAAAAAATACTCTTAATGAGAAAGTACAATGGTATAAAATATTTCTAAATACTTAAAAAATTAAATGATGGCTTTTAAAAAAACATTCAATTATTCACTTTTCTTAATGTAAAATAAATTGCTTGTCTTTGCTTAGGACATGTAGCAAATGTTTCCTATAAAACTGCAATTTACTTCCCTGAAATCATCCAGTTCACTCATTTTAAAAACCAATGAACTGTATACCAATTTGTGATCACAGTGCCTCATGCAATATCCAATCACAATCAAATCTTAACTGATAAGGATGCTTAACGATATTAAGTTTCTACCTTACCAACTTCTCTATACAACCAACCCGCAAATTTTCCCACCTTTAGCTGGAACGTAATTTTTTCAAAAGTAAAATGAGTGATAAAGAGACTTAGCAGGAATTAAGATTTCCTCTCCAACACATTAAAAAATACATATTCAAAATTATTATCACACTCTACTTCCTAGCACATTTTGAGTTTATTATATTCAATATCACAACTCCTGCCTAATTAGAAGGGTTTTAAGTGCTTTTTTTTTTTTTTGGCACTTCATTACATTTGTTTCAGCTTCCTTAACAAGAGCAGATCACGCTAAAATAGGTCCAGAAAACTAACTTTGGTTGCCTCTAAAAAAAGGATGTTTGAAAGATAGGGATAAAAGTGAGTTTCTTTTCACTACCTCCTCTTTCTTGGATATTGGTTTGTGTGTCATGTGCATGTCCTACCCATTTAGTGGTTGTGTTTAATAAATTTAAGTTTCAGTTGTCTAGTATAAAAAGTATACCACAGTAATCCCATGAAAAGGCAATTACTCGCTTTCTTTTTGCTTAAGAGTTGTTTCAGAACAAAATGGAAGATTATGAACTTCTGCATAAAATTTTAAATGGTTGTCTTCTCTCCAAAAGGGCAACTTTTTGGTTTTAATAATGTTAAAAGGCTCCTCTCAAATATTCTAAAAAGCATCTACAGGCCCACATTCAGAGACTGAAACAAAAAGTAGAGAGGACCTTAAAAGTCACACCAAAAAGTTTGATATTATTTGGGATGTAACAGGGATTTTTCCAACAGGTTTTTGAGTTCTAAGATTACAGCTAACCTTTAAGATTATTTACTTAGAAGTATTATGCATGATGGCCTAGGAGAAAATGGCATCAAAGGACAAGTTATGTGAGGATTTTGCAATTGATCATGCAGTAGAGTGAGAAATGAATAGTGAAGATAGTACAATTATAAATTCAAAGAACTAAGGTAAGCACTCCTATGAGAATTCAAGGGACAACAGAAAATATCAGAAGTCTGAGTAACTTGATCAGATGGTGATATCACTAAGAGACAGGTAATATTTTCTGAATTGAATCATTATAAAAAGTATGTTGACACACAAATTAATTTTTAAAATAAAGATTTTACAACTTTTAAAAGTCATAACATTGGAAGGCAGGGCAAGATGGTGGCTTGGTGAGATGTAGAATTTAGTTTGTCTTCCACACCAGCTAGTACATAGCCAGAAATGGTACAGAACAAACTGCTGGGGGAACATCAACAACCAGACACAGAGTGTACACCAGTCTGGACCAGGTGCAACAGCTGAGACCCCCAGAAAGGACTCATTAGACAGGACAGGAAGCACTTCCAGACTCAGCCCTGCCCTAGGCAAGGGTGGAATTAAGCTTGTCTAACAAAGTAACTAGTCAGGTGAAAGAAGTTAATTCCCTAAAAGGTTTACCTTCCCCAAGAAAAAGATGGGGCCCAGCTCAAGCTGAATCCCTCCTTCAAAGAACTCAGGCCCCACAGACTGAAAAAAACTGAAGCAATTAAAGCGATCCTACAACCTCACCTCTGTCTCAACCATGACAGGGAGAGTCTGTTGAAGTTCAAGGCACATCACTTTATACTGGTGGGAAGCCACAGTCAGACAAGTGCCACATGCTGGGCACGATAGGAAAAACAGAGTCTAGAGGTCTCAGGAAAAGTCTGTCAACCTGCTGGGTCTGAACCTCAGGGAAAACTGATGCTGGCTACATTTTCTACCTGAAACATGATCCTGTCTGGTGGGGAAAAAATCTGACCAGGGTCTATAATATCTGAGCAAAGTTTCCTCAAAATAAAAGGCTCCATATAGACAGGGCAAGAAACAGAAAAACAAGAACTGAAAAATTCTGATCAGTTAAACTGAACCTATGCTAGAGATCTAGAGTAAGTTGAACTGAATGTCAAAGAACAGATAGAAAACAAAGCAATCCAGCAAGAAAATCCTAAGTAAAAGAGTGAAAATAACCTCCAGAATAAACTAATTAAGGAAATCAAGTGCCTAGACACCAGCAAAAAATAATGAGTCATACTAGGAAACATAGATATGGCCCAGTCAAAGGAACAAACCAACTCTTCAAATGAGACACAGGAGTTGAAACAACTAATTTAGGATGTTTGAACAGACATGGAAAAACTCATCAAAAATTAAATCAACGCATTGAAGGAGGATATAAAGAAGACACTGGATGAACAAAAAAAAGAACTCAAAAGTTTGAAAAAACAAATCTCAGAATTTATGGGAATGAAAGACAACAGAAGAGTTGAAAAAAAAACAGTGGAAAACCACAACAATAGATTTGAAGAGGCAGAAGAAAGGATTAGTGAACTAGAGGACTAGACATCTGAAATCTGACACACAAAAGAAAATACAGGGAAAAGAATAGGAAAAAATGAGCATAGGGTATCAGGGAACTGAATGACAACATGAAGTGCACAAATACACGTGTTGTGGGTGTCCCAGATGGAGAAGAGAAGGGAAATGGGGGAGAAAGAATAATGGAGGAAATAATCACTGAAAATTTCCCATCTTTTATGAAAAACATAAAATTACAGATCCAAGAAATGCAACATACTCCAAACAGAAGAGATCCAAACAGACATACTCCAAGACATTCACTAATCAGATTATTAAATGTCAAAGAGAAAGAGTGAATTTTGAAAGCAACACGATAAAAACAATCCATAACATACCATAAAACTAAGCACAATAAGACTAAGTATAAATTTCTCAACAAAAACCATAGAGGCAAAAAGGCAGTGCTATGGTATATTTAAGATTCTAAAAGAAAAAAGCTGCCAACCAAGAATTCTGTATCTAGCAAAATTGTCCTTCAAACATGCAGGGGAGATTACAATATATTTTCAAACAAACAATCACTGAGAGAATTTGTGACTAAGAGATTGGCTCTGCAAGAAATACTAAAGGGAGCATTATAGGCAGATGGGAAAAGGCAGGAGAGAGAGGTCTGGAGAAAAGTGTAGAAATGAAGCCTATCGGTAAAGGCAAAAAAAGAAAAAAAATTAAATTTAACAAATAAACTCCAAAAGACAAAATGGTTGAAGAAAGTACTCTCTTTACGGTAATAGCATTACATATTAATGGATTAACTCCCCAATCAAAAGACAGACTGAAAAAAAAGGACACAGACTGACACAATGGATTAAAAAAACAGGACCCATCTATATTCTGTCTATATGCATTTTAGACCCAAGGACAAAAACAGGTTGAAAGTGAAAGGTTGGGAAAAGATGCCCATGCAAACAACAATCAAAAAAGAGCAGTCTAAAAAAAGCAGGAGTAGCTATACCAACATCTGACAAATTGGACTTCAAATATAAAGCAATTTAAGGAGACAAAGAAAGAAACCATGTATTAATAAAAGGAGCAATTCAACAAGAAGACATAACAATCATAAATATTTATGCACTGAGCTAGAGTGCTCCAAAGTACATGAGACAAACACTGGCAACAATGAAAGGAGAAATAGACACCTCTACCATAAAGCTGGATGCTTCAATTCCCCATTTCTATCAACGGACAGAACATCTACACAGAGGGTCAGTAAAGAAACAAATGCCAGTTCTACCTGTTCTAGTTTGCTAGCTGCTGGAATGCAATATATCAGAAAAGGAACAGCTTTTAAAAAGGAGAATTTAAAAAGTTACTAGTGTACAGTTCTAAGGCTGAGATAATGTCCCAATTAAAGCAAATCTATAGAAATGTTCAATCAAAGGCATCCATGGAAAGATATCTTGGTTCTAGAAGGCCAATAAAGTTTAGGGTTTCTCTCTTAGCGAGAAGGCACATGGCAAATGCAGTCAGGGTTTCTCTCTCAGCTGGAAGGGCACATGGCAAACACAGTGTCATTTGCTAGCTTTCTTTCCTGGCTTCCTGTTTCATGAAGCTCCCCAGGAGGCATTTTCCTTCTTCATCTCCAAAGGTCACTGGCTGGTGGACTCTGTTTCTCACAGCTACATCATTCTCTGCTCTCTCAGAATCTCCTGCTTTCTCCAAAATGTTTCCTCTTTTATAGGACTCCAGTAAACTAATCAAGACCCACCCAAATGGGTGGAGACACGCCTCCACCTAATCTAGCTTAACAACCACTCTTGATTAAATCACATCTCCAGGGAGATGTCTAATACAATTTCAAGCATACAATACTGAATAAGGATTAGAAGAAACAGGTGCCTTTACAAAATGGGATCAGGAATAAAACATGGCTTTTCTAGGGTACATACATCCTTTCAAACCAGCAAATCCATAAACTGATTTATAGATTCAATGTAATACCAATTAAAATCCCAATAACTTACCTTTGCAGAAAAAGAAAAAACTGTAACCAAATTTATTTGGAAGGGCAAAGTGTCCAAAGAGCTAAAAATATCTTAAGAAAGAAAAATGAAGAGAGCGGTCTCAAACTACCCTTAAAGAATACTGCAAAGCTACAGTGGTCAAAACAGTATGGTACTGGCATAAAGACAGATATACTGACCAACAGAATCAAACTGAGTGTTCAGAAATAAACCCTCTCATCTATGGACAACTAATCTTTGATAAAGCAGTCAAACCAATCCACCTGGGACAGAGCAGCCTCTTCAATAAATGGTGCTTGGTGAACTAGATATCCATACATAAAAGAATGAAGGAGGATCCATATCTCACACCCTATATAAATATAAACTCAAAATGGATCAAAGACCTAAACATAGGGAAGTACCTTATAAATCATGGAATAGGAGGTCGTTTCCTACAACTTATACCCAAAGCATGAGCGCTGAAAAAAGAAATTCATAAATGGAACGCTTCAAAATTAAACACTTCTGTGCATCAAAGAATTTTGTAAGCAAAGTAAAAAGGCAGCCTACACAATGGGAGACAATATTTGGAAACCGCACATCAGATAAGGGTTTAGTATCTAGAACATATACAAAGAGATTCTTCAACTCAACAACAAAAAGACAACCCAATTAAAAAATGGGCAAAAGACATGAGCAGACACTTCTCAGAAGAGGAAATACAAGTGACTAAAAGGCACATGAAAAGATGCTCAACTTCACTGGCCATTAGGGAAATGCAAATCAAAGCCACAATGAGATATCATCTGACACCCACTAAAATGGCCATTATCAAAAAAACAGAAAATGACAAATGCTGGAGGGGATGTGGAGAAACAGGCACATTTATCCAAATTGGTGGGAATGTAAAATGGTACAACCACTCTGGAAGGCCGTTTGGTGGTTCCACAGAAAGCTAAGTATAGAACTGCCATATGATCCAGCAATTCCATTGCTAGGTATATACTCAGAAGACCTGAGGGAAAGCACACAAACACCAATGTTTGCAGCAGCATTACTTACAATTGCCAAGAGATGGTAACAGCCCAAATGTCCATCAATGGATGAATGGTTAACCAAGCTGTGGTATATAGACATACAATGGAATATTATGCAGCTGTAAGACAGAATAAAGTCACAGAAGCACATAACAACATGGGTGAACCTTGAGGACATTACACTGAGTGAAATTAGCCAGAAACAAAAGGACAAATTCTATACAGTCTCACTAATATGAGCTTGCATTAATGAGTAAATTTTGAGAACTGAAGTTAAGAACAAGGTTATCAGGAGATAGAAATAGAGCAGAAACTGGGCAATTGGTGCTGAAGGAATAGAGCATGTGCAATAGGACTGAGTGTAAAAATTCAGAAATGGATAGCACAATACTACCTGATGGTAGCATAATAATATAAGTACACTGAATGAAGCAGATTATGAGTATGATTGAGGGAAAAGGGCTGGGGGCACACATGAAACAAGAAGGAAAGATAGAGGATAAAGACTGAGACAGTATAATTTAGGAATGCCTAGAGTGAACAAAGATGATGATTAAATGTACAAATTTTAAAAATGTTTTTATGAGAGAGAGAACAAATAAATGTCAACATTGCAGGGTGCTGAAAATAACTGTATACTGGAAAAAGTACAATCAATGCAAACGAGGGTCTGTAGTCAACAGTAATACTGTAATCTGCTTCCACTGAATGTAACAAAGGCATTATGCCAAAACTAAAGACAACAGGCAGGGAGCACGGGGAAGGGGAATGGATACTTTGTGGAAGAAAATATAGATTATGGCAAAATAATATAGATTATGGTGGCAAAGACATATCTATACACTTAGGTTGGATTATACAATATGTGAATAAAACTTTTAAAATGAACAGAGAAAAACAAGTACTAGAGAGAATGCGGAAAAAGAGATGAACCTATTCACTGTTAAAAGGGAAACTAAGAGGCACAGCCCCTTGGAAGGCAGTGAGGTGGTTCCACAGGAGGCTAGGGATGAGGTTGCCATATGATCCTGAAACCCTAATGCTCAGTATGTGCCTGGAGGAACTGAGTGTGGGGACATAAATGGACATTCGCAAACTGGTGTTTCTGGCAGTAGTGTTCATGATCCACAATGGTTGGAGGAGGCCTAAGGGTACAACGATTGAGGAATGGAAGAGGGAACTATGCTGTATACACACATGGACTACCGAGCAGTCGCAAGAAGGAAGAAACAAGTGCTAAAGAAGATGTGGAGAAAAAGATGTACCTATTCACTGCTGGTAGGGAAGCTGACAGGTACAGCCCCTCCAGAGGGCAATGTGGAGGTTCCACAGGAGGCTAGGGGTAGGGTTGCCATACGATGCTGTAACCTTGTTGCTAGGTATATACCTGGAGGACTGAGAGTGGGGACACAAATGGACATTTGCACACTGATGCTTGTGGTGGCAGATTCGCAATTTGCAATGGATGGAGGTGGCCCAAGGGTACAATGATTGAGGGATGGAAGGGGGAACTTAAGTGTATACATACAACGGACTAGGAAGTGGCTACAAGAAGGAATGAAGTTGGGAGATATGCAACTAGGTGTATGACCCTTAAGGACTGTATGTTGAATGAAATGTCAGGAACAAAAAGACAAATATTATCAAGCCTCACTCATATGGACTAACTATTATATAAAAACTTGGTGAACTGAAGTCAAGAGCATGGCCTATCAGGTTGAGGCCTAATGCAAAGGGTCCTAGATTTGGAAGCTCTTACAGCAGTCACATATATTCAGGAGTTGTAACTGTTATTCTAAATTTTGAGATACTGAACTATTTGTTTATAACCTGGTCATCCTAAGAAACTTCAGGTATTTACGTGACACCTGAGACTCAGAGTTACAGCTCTGAAGCTATGAAAGTTAGCAGTACCCCATACAGGAACTGTTTAAAAAGTCATCAGACTTTGAGTAGAGATATGAAACTTGATCTGGACAGAACTAAGTTAAATTAGAATATAAGATAAAGGACGATATGTTCCATATTTTAAAACTTCAACTTCTGTGTGAGACCAAAGGAAGAGATGTTAATTTGATGCAAAACTTATATTTTGGGTAGTGCATTTCCTAATTTAACTTGTATGATCAGTTTAGTTGAATACCATAAGTACATGGAATCTTGAATAGGGTGTGAGATCTTGTTGGTTCATCCAGGTTAGTGTGATGCCCCGATATATCCCAGATTAATCTGGGCAGTGAATAAAAAAGTACTTGCGGGCAGGCCACAGAGGCTCAGCAGGCAGAGTTATCACCTGCCATGCCGGAGACCCGGGTTCAATTCCCAGGGCCTGCCCATGCCAAAAACTAAAAAAAAAGTACTTGCAAGGTCCCCTTGGGACACTGGGGAGAAAGGAGGAAATACTCAACTTCTCCATTTGGGTAATCCCTCACAAGCAGTGAGGACAACCAAATCAATAGGCTGAGCCTCTGATTTTGGGGTTCGCCCCTATGAAACTTATTCCTGCAAGGGACAGGCTAAGCCTATTTAAAATTAGGGAGAGAATCTTTTATTGCTCAAATGTGGCCTCTCTCTCAAAGCCAACACCACACATGAACTCACTGCCATCTCCCCTATGTAGGACATGACACCCCAGCAACATGGTACAGAAATCCCAAGATGAGCAGGCATCAACATCAAGGGATTGAGAAAGCCTTCTTGACCAAAATGGGGAGGAGAAAAATGAGACAAAATAAAATTTCAGTGGGTGAGAGATTTCAGAGTAGAAAACTTATCCTGGAGGTTTTTCTTATACATTGCATAAATATCCCTTTTTAGTTTATGGTGTATTGGAGTGGCTGGAGGGAAAAACCTGAAACTTGAGCTATGTTCCAGTAGCCTTAATTCTTGAAAACAATCATATCAAGATATAACTTTTAGTGGAAACATTTTGGAGACAGTCCCTTTTTGGAGCTATGAGACAGCCATGAGAACCAAGAGAGCCTACACAGCCAGAGACCTTCGGAGGTGAAAATGCCCCTGAGGGAGCTTCATGAAACAAGAAGCCTGCAGAGAAAGCTAACAGACGTCACCATGTTTGCCATGTGCCATTTCCAGTTCAGAGAGAAACCCTGAACTTCACAGCCTTTCTTGAGTGAAGGTTATCTCTAGTTGGTGCCTTAATTTGGACATTTTTATAGACTTGCTTTAATTGGGATATTTTCATAGCCTTAGAATTATAAACTTGCAACTTGATAAATTCCCCTTTTAAAGCCAAAAAAAAAAGATGTAACTTTTACAGTGTGACTGTGGGATTGTGAAAACCTTGTGTCTGTTGCTCCTTTTATCCAGGGTATGGACAGGCAAGTAAAAAAAAATTGGATTGAGAATAAATAAATAATGGAGGGGACAATGGGAAAAATAAATTGAGTAGATGGAAATACTATTGGTCAATGAGAGGGAGGGGTAATGGGTATGGTATGTATGAGTTTTTTCTTTTTCTAGAGTGATGCAAATGTTCTAAAAAACGATCATGGTGATGGATACACAACTATGTGATGATACTGTGAGCCACTGATTGTATACCATGTATGGAATGTATGTATGTGAAGATTTATCAATAAAAATATATTTTTTTAAAAGTCATAACATTCAGTTAGCAATGGTGCCAAGAAATGGCACTCTCATACTCTATGAGACAGTAAAATGTACAACATAACCTATCTGGAGAGTAATTTAGCAACACGCTTAAAATGTTTAAAAGATGCAAAACCTTTAAGCCATTGATTTCAACTCTAGGAATTTATTAAAGCTTAGGGAAAACAGTAGAAAGATAAAATTCAAAATCTTAATAGTGCTACCTACCTCATGTTATAAGCTTATAAGTTTACTAATTTTCATTTTTGTGTTTCTTTGTGATTTTTCCAGTTGTTTTTGTTTGCTTGCTTGTTTTACAATGGATGTATATTGTTTTCATTTTTTTTAAAAAATCACACTTGGCATAAGTGTATTGTGCCAGAGATAAATATTCATTTGCTACTTATATGAATAGTAGGGGAGTAGAATAAAAAGAATAGATGGCATTGAGAAAAAAAAAATCTCATAGCAATCATAGGGTTACAATGTATGCCTCAGGTAATCAAGGACTAGCCTAGGTACTATTTTGGGGGAAAATAAAACTTAAAATTTTATGTCAGAATAGCTGATGCTGAGACTCAAAGGGTAAAACAAAAAAAATTGTTTTGACTAAGCTAATACTGAATTATCACTATTTTTCTTGAATTGACTTTTTTTTCCCTGTATCCTTGGGCTTGGTTCCAACATTAACAAAAATATAGAATATTATTCTGGCATATGTAAGTACCCATTTCACCCCTTTCAGTTTCAATTAAACAAATACAGTTAGTTATCAAACATGCATATGTAAATTACAGTGTACTTTTCTGTTAAATCTAATCTGCACAGTATATAGCCATTTTATAGAATGACCTTGTACATGTAATAGCTCTACATGTATAGGAAGAAAATATATCTTCTCTTTAAGTATTTCTCTTCATATCTTGCCAAATCAAATATCCAAGTACCATAATTTAAATAACAATTTACAAAAACAAAAGTATGAGCTTTTTTTTTTTTGAAGAGAAAGCAAATATGAACAGGTTTTCCTATAAGTGCTGGAATTAGAAACCGTGATCTAAGGAACTCTCTAATATAGACTTGGTAAAGTAAAAGAAAAGCTGACTACTAGCAAAGTAAAGCAGCTTAATGTTTATGTGGGCTTTGCTTCCCATTATCTAGGCTAGGACTGAGCTAGATGTCTGAACAATGCTGCCAAGACTGAAAATCTGGAGCTGCTTAACCAAACTAACAAAATCCTGAACATTAAGCAAAAGATCAGAATTTATAAATATATGGGATCTAATTGAAGCCACCCCAGACTTACTTGATGCAGGATTCCAGAAACCTTCAATTTGTAAAAAACGCAATATCTTCAAAGTGCAACAAAGTGAAAAGCAAAAGAAACGAGGTATTTCTGTATATCTTTTCATCTAGACTAAATATGCTGTAACAACTAAAGCTGCACATTTTCATTACATTTAATTTACTTGGTAAAGCATCCAATTTGGAATCCATTTTTTAACTACTACCAAATACTAAAGCCAACTACTAAAACTGATATCAACAATAAGCAAACATAAATAAGAAATTAGGTTATGCTTCTACATATTACAATAAGGTCATGCTTTATCCTCACGTTAAAGCAGAGAGAACTAAGGCCAAGTGATACGAACTGTTAATTAAATGATCTTCCTCTATGAACAATACTATATATGGTAGACTCAAATTACACCCAAGACTAAACACTGATGCAGTAATCACTCATGCATATAACACAAACACTGGAGGTACTGCCAGAAAGTTAAAGGGAAAAAAAGGCAATGGTTCTCAATATGTCCTTTGGCCTTAAGAAAAAGGAACCAGTGCCCAGCATATTTGCAGGATTATCCCAAAACCTGGAAGCACTGTGAAATGGAAAAGTTAGAGGGATTTGAGTTTGACTACCTAATGCAGGTACACTACCTTACTACCTACTAGGAATACTACCAGTAGTCCTCTCAAATCTCAGTATTTTCTTCAGTATTGATCCCCCCAACATCTTAATCTATGTGACCCACAGGCTAAAGGTCATATTTTTCCAAACTTGAGAATATTTACTAAACTGACATTTTCTTAGCATTTTTTTAAATTTAAAACAAACAATACACTTAGAACCATCAAAAATGGATATCTTAGTTAACCGTAGGCATATTTAAATAAAGTATCCATATAATCATTATAAAATCTATGTTTGTGCTAGTTTCACAATTTGTAGATTTTTTTCCTTGTTGACTTCAATTGACTTCTTGTAACTATAAATCTTCTCCAAGATTTGACAGATTAAATATAAAGACTTCAAAATATTAGCTTTCTTTATATTTTAATGTTATAAGTCTATAAGAGACCTAAATTTTAGAAAATATATTTGCTGATGCTCAAACAAGGAACAGACAATTCATTTTGTGGACACCTCAACTTCTGTTTTTTTCCTAGCCTGACAATCATGAAATTACATAATCTATTTCAACCTCAATTCTCTCAAATAGGGACAACGTTTTCTACATCAAAGAGAAGAGCCAACATCTACTGAGTACTTACAACATAAGAGGCAGCTATAATAATACAAGGCACAACTAATCAAGGATGGCAAGACATGATGTGAGTTCGAACTCCAGGATATATTTGCTTTATGTCCTTGAAAAGTCATTCAGCCTTTGTGAGTGGCTGAATCATATGTATAATCTGGATAATCCTGGTCCTACCAGCTCCTGGAACTACTAACAAATTATAATGTATGTCAAATGCTTTTTCTTCTATTACAAGAAGCTATCATTCGGCCTCAGCTCACTAGTGGGTCTATAAGTAATACTACCATAACGAAGTGAACACACATGTATAGACTCGTGTGTTCCACCAATTAAAACTACAAATATAAATAAGTTCTTGCATGAACTACTGCAAAGGTATGAATATTGTACAAAGAATGTATAGTTTTGGAGTATAGAAGGAAAACTGCTATTACATGCTATGGGCTATGTTAAACAGGAAAACATCTACAGTACCATAGCAATACCAGGGGTACATAATCGAGGGAGGGACAAGAATTAGGGGGAGGTTTGGATTTTCTATTCGGTAAGGGTGTGTTTATTGGCTATCATTCTATTGGGAACAATGAAATTATTTAAAATTTATAGTGTTGATGGACTATGGACTTTGGACATTGTACAGGAGGCCCAGTAGATAGAGGTGGTTGAAAGATACACTGACTGAGAAGTAAACTGGTGAACACGTAAACATACGATCAAACATGGTGCTCCTACAAAAAGGAATGAAGTTGTGAGGTAAGAAATGATATGAATGAACCTGTGGGACATTTGATGAGGCAAAATAAGACAGAAACAAAAGAGTAAATATTGTATGATCCCATTTAAAATATACTTATAAGAAAACTGGGTCCTAGATTGTAAGCTCCTCATCAGTCACATTTAGCCCGGAATGGTAATTATTATTTCCGGATTTTGAGGGGCTGTTTTATATATGTATAACCTGGTATTTAGAGGTAAGAATGAAGTTGATTGGGTCGGGACTAAGGTACTTCAAAATAAAGGGGTAAGGAAGACATTGCCCGTATTTTAGAACTTCACCTACTCTTTAGAGACAAAAGGAAGAAAGCTTTATTATGTCCAGAACCTAGGTTTTCTGTAGCACATAATCTAACTCAACTTGTCTGGATAGATAATTTAAACAATCCAAATACACAGAGCCTAGAATAAGAATGAGAGTAAAGCTATACATCATTAAGCTGTTTAACTTAATGTAATGCCTGGATACATCCCAGAGTATATTAAGTAGATAATCAAAAAGTATTGGCAAAGTCCCCTGAGCAATGGGAGAAAAATTATGTAACTATTAAACTTTACCACCAGGGAAACCAAACATTAGGGACACCTAAATCAATAGGCCAAGCCCTTGATCTTGAGGCTTGCTCCTGTGAAGCTTATGTATGTAGCAGAGAAGCTTAGCCTACCTATAGGTGTGCCTAAGAGTCACCTCCAGACGACCTCTTTTGTTGCTCAGATGTGACCTTTCTCTCTCTAAGACCAACTCTGTAGGTGAAACTGTTGCTCTCTCCCCTATGTGGGATATGACATCCAGGGATGAAAGTCTCCCTGGCAGTGTGGGAGATAAATCCCAGGGATGAGCCTGGTCCCAGTACCTTGGAATCAACAATGCCATGCTGACCAAAAAGGGGAAAAGAAGTGTAACAAATAAGGTATCAGTGGCTGAGAGTTCATATAGAGTCAAGAGGCTACTCTGGAGGTCACCCTTACATATGTTTCAATTAGACATTGCTACCTATCATAATTTGCCAAGCCCCAATCAAAACCACTCCTGCCAATTCTAAAGAATACCTAGGGCATGATATAAGTTTCTACAAAGGTTCTATGCACTAGGGTAACTCTTTAAAACCTAAAATCTGCAGATGGGTCCCTGGATCAGGTAAGTTCTAAAATGCAGAGGGGCCAGCCTTTTCAGAATATCAACTAATTCCATCCCCCGATCCCATATTATCAACAACCCCTTAGAACATGAAAAGTTAGAACAGGAATAGTCAAAATCCCCCTAAAGAATGGGAGAGAGTGATGCTGATATACAGAGAAGGTTGGGTTTAACAAATGAGTATGCATGCTGAATCATTACACTGATATTTCTTTTAGCCTTCAGTACCTTTGAGCAGCTACATATAAAAACCTAAAATTGTGGAATTGTAACCCATATCAAACTGAAATCTGTCCTACAACTAATTGTTGTAATGTACTTTGAAATTTATTGCTTTTATGTATATATGTTATTTAAAGAGAAGGGGTGGTACATGGGAATCCTGTTTTCATTTATGATTAATTGTTCTGTAAACCCATAACTTCTCTAATAAAAACAAAAAAATAAAAAACACCTGCTAGAAAGATAGAGGATGAACACCAACCGTAAAGCCCCCAGACGAAACTTGGAACTACCACAAAAAAGATTAAATTCACCATGAATATGAAAATATTAAGAATTCAAAGGAATAGATGTGGTTTAAAGGAGCAAGCACGCTTAGAAGGACAGCTTCTAGGGGAGAAATAATATCAAAAGGAAAGGAGGAAGAAAGACCCTCTGGCATTAAGTTATGAAAGGGAAGAGAAGAAAAAAAGGGGGAAATTGTGCTCTAAGGTAACAGAACCACAAAATCAAAGGACTCACAGTCCATCCTCCACCATCCAAAAACAAAGAAAAGAAATACCTGGATGTTGATGGACTGACAGAAAAAAACACCCTTAAACTAGGAATACTTGTAAAATACCGCAAAATTATAAAAATGAAGAAACACAAAGTAAAATTTATATAGAACTATTGTTGCAGAATATAAAGATATTAATTTTTAACCAAATCAGTTGAGGAAACTGCCTCACCAAAAAAGAAAAAACTAATTCAGGTGAAAATGATGGAAAAGCTGTGGTAATGGATGATGATGACAATAGCTGAACAATGTTGTGAAGTGTTGAATACCCCTGAAATATACATCTGAATGTGATTAAACAGGGAAATTTTAGACTCCATATGTTACTAAAATAAAAATTAAATATCTGGTGGTTGCAGATTCTGATAGCAGTGAGTTCAGGGAACAATGTAAGACTATAAATACAGTAATTACTTTAACCACTGACATCAAGTGGGAAAAAGTGGGAGCTAAAAATGGAACATAAAGAAGGTACTAAGAGAGGAATAGATGAAAATTTTAATATGGGAAAGATCTAAAGATGTACGCATATGAAAGAAAAAAGAAATATTATAGATACAGAAGAATTGAGGAAACAAGACCAATGAAGGAAAGGAATGGTTCAAGACTACAAGAAGAAAAACTGGTCTTGGTCACCATCAATATGCAAGGAACAAATGTGATTAAAGGTCAGGCTAACTATAGTTTAAATCAGAGCCTCTAGATATAAATCAAAGGTTGATGGATTTAGCCAGTACTCTAATATGGCCTCAAATTTCACTATCTATACAATGACAGACGGAGTATTCTGAAATATTAGATAGCACTTACTATATTGCTGTTTCTATACAAAGATGATTGTATTCCTGTCACTAGTAGGCCTTAAATTTTGAGTTGTTTCTCCAGTGGCTTAGCTCCTGTCTCTCGGGTGACCAGTGGTATCCATTTTCGAAAAAACTAATTATGGAGCACGGATGAAGATGGCGGCTTAGTAAGGTACACGCATCTTAGTTCCTCCTCCAGAGCAACTACTAGGTGACCAGAAACAGTGCAGAACAGCTCCCGGGGCCACGGCAGGGAATGGACACACAGCGTACCCCAGTCTGGACTGGCTAGATCGACAGCGAGACTCTGCTGCAGTGAGATCCCCGAGCGGTGCATGCTTCCCCGGGCTGTGGCGGCTGGCGGCCGGAGCTCCTCCCTCCCTCCTTCCCGGGCCGGCTGAGAGTCTCAGAGAGGCAAGTTTCCCAAGCCGCAGCAGCCGGCGACCCTCTTTTGTAGGCAACTTTCCGGACCGGCTACGAATCTTGGATCAGCGGGCTCCCCAAGCCGCGTCGGCCAGCAATCGGCGCCCCTCCCACACAGGCGGCTTCCCAGTCCGGTGGCGAGGTCCCCGGGCTGCGGTGGCCAGCGACCGGTGCCCTTCCCCCATAGGCGGCTGCCCAGAGGGAGAGGAGGGAGATCCAAAAGTGGCAGGGACTGGGTCCAACCAAACACCAATAGTGGCATTAATAAAGGAGCCACAACATCTTTTGCTGGTGGGACCCGCAGACAGCCAAGCGCCACCTACTGGGCAGGATAAAAAAAAAAAGTCCAGAGACTTCACAGGAAAATCTTTCAACCTGCTGGGTCTCACACTCAGAGAAATCTGATTAAATGTCCAGACGCCAGTAAAAAATAACAAATCACATCAGGAAAACTGAAGATATGGCCCAGTGAAAGGAACAAACCAATAGTTTAAATGAGATACAGGAGCTGAGGACAACTAATGCTGAATATACGAACAGAAATGGAAAACTTCTTCAAAAGCCAAATCAATGAATTGAGGGAGGACATGAAGAAGGCAACAGATGAACAAAAAGAAGAAATGGAAAGTCTGAAAAAACAAATCACAGAACTTATGGGAATGAAAGATACAGAAGAGATGAAAAAACAATGGAAACCTACAATGGTAGATTTCAAGAGACAGAGGTTAGAATTAGTGAACTGGAGGATGGAACATCTGAAATCCAAAAAGAAACAGAAACTATAGGGAAAAAAATGGAAAAATTTGAGCAGAGGCTCAGGGAATTTAATGATAATATGAAGCGCACAAATATACGTGTTGTGGGTGTCCCAGAAGGAGAAGAGAAGGGAAAAGGAGGAGAAAAACTAATGGAAGAAATTATCACTGAAAATTTCCCAACTCTTATGAAAGACCTAAAATTACAGATCCAAGAGGTACAGCACACCCCAAAGAGAATAGATCCAAATAGATATTCTCAAAGACACTTACTAGTCAGAATGTCAGAGGTCAAAGAAAAAGAGAGGATCTTGAAAGCAGCAAGAGAAAAGCAATCCATCACATACAAGGGAAACCCAATAAGACTATGTGTAGATTTCTCAGCACAAACTATGGAGGCGAGAAAACAGTGGGATGATATATTTAAATTACTAAAAGAGAAAAACTGCCAACCATGAATTCTATACCCAGCAAAATTGTCTTTCAAAAATGAGGGAGAAATTAAAACATTTTCAGACAAAAAGTCACTGAGAATTTGTGACCAAGAGACCAGTTCTGCAAGAAATACTAAAGGAAGCACTAGAGACAGATACGAAAAGACAGAAGAGAGAGGTGTGGAGAAGAGTGTAGAAGGAAGGAAAATTAGATATGACATATAAGATACAAAAGGCAAAATGGTAGAGGAAAGTACTACCCAAACAGTAATAACACTAAATGTTAATGGAATGTATTCCCCAATCAAAAGACATAGACTGGCAGAATGGATTAAAAAACAGGATCCTTCTATATGCTGTCTACAGGAAACATATCTTAGACCCAAAGATAAACATAGGTTGAAAGTGAAAGGTTGGGAAAAGATATTTCATGCAAATAACACCCAGAAAAGAGCAGGAGTAGCTATACTAATATCCAACAAATTAGACTCCAAATGTAAAACAGTTAAAAGAGACAAAGAAGGATACTATCTACTAATAAAAGGAACAATTAAACAAGAAAACATAACAATCATAAATATTTACGCACCGAATCAGAATGCCCTAAAATTCGTGAGGAATACACTACAAATACGGAAAAGGGAAATAGACATATCTACCATAAGAGTTGGAGACTTCAATTCCCCACGCTCATCAATGGACAGAACATCTAGACAGAGGATCAATAAAGAAACAGAGAATTTGAATATTACAATAAATGAGCTAGACTTAACAGACATTTATAGGACATTACACCCCACAACAGCAGGATACACCTTTTTCTCAAGTGCTCATGGATCATTCTCAAAGACAGACCATATGCTGGGTCACAAAGCAAGCCTCAAAAAATTTAAAAAGATTGAAATCATACACAACACTTTCTCAGATCATAAAGGAATAAAGTTGGAAATCAACATTAGGCAGAGTGCCAGAAAATTTACAAACACGTGGAGGCTCAACAACACACTCTTAAACAACCAGTGGGTCAAGGAAGAAATTACAAGAAAAATCAGCAAATATCTCGAGGTGAATGAAAATGAAAACACAACATATCAAAACCTATGGGACGCAGCAAAGGCAGTGCTAAGAGGGAAATTTATTGCCCTAAATGTCAATATCAGAAAAGAAGAAAGGGTAAAAATTCGGGAATTAACTGTCCACTTGGAAGAACTGGAGAAAGAACAGCAAACTAATCCCAAAGCAAGCAAAAGGAAAGAAATAACAAAGATTAGAGCAGAAATAAATGAAATTGAGAACATGAAAACAATAGAGAAAATCAATAAGACTAGAAGTTGGTTCTATGAGAAAATCAACAAGATTGATGGGCCCTTAGCAAGATTGACAAAAATAAGAAGAGAGAGGATGCAAATAAGTAGGATCAGAAATGGAAGAGGAGACATAACCACTGACCTCACAGAAATAAAGGAGGTAATAACAGGATACTATGAACAACTCTATGCTAATAAATACAACAATGTAGATGAAATGGACAAGTTCCTAGAAAGGCATGAACAACCAACTCTGACTCAAGAAGAAATAGATGACCTCAACAAATCAACCACAAGTAAAGAAATTGAATCAGTCATTCAAAAGCTTCCCAAAAAGAAAAGCCCAGGACCAGACGGCTTCACATGTGAATTCTACCAAACATTTCAGAAAGAATTAGTACCAACTCTCCTCAAACTCTTCAAAAAAATTGAAGTGGAGGGAAAACTACCTAATTCATTCTATGAAGCCAACATCACCCTCATACATAAACCAGGCAAAGACATTACAAAAAAAGAAAACTACAGGCCAATCTCTCTAATGAATATAGATGCAAAAATCCTCAACAAAATTCTAGCAAATCGAATCCAGCAACACATTAAAAGAATTATACATCATGACCAAGTAGCATTCATCCCAGGTATGCAAGGATGGTTCAACATAAGAAAATCAATTAATGTAATACACCATGTCAACAAATCAAAGCAGAAAAATCACATGATCATCTCAATTGATGCAGAGAAGGCATTTGACAAGATTCAACATCCTTTCCTGTTGAAAACACTTCAAAGGATAGGAATACAAGGGAACCTCCTTAAAATGATAGAGGGAATATATGAAAAACCCACAGCTAATATCATCCTCAATGGGGAAAAATTGAAAACTTTCCCGCTAAGATCAGGAACAAGACAAGGATGTCCATTATCACCACTGTTATTCAACATTGTGTTGGAGGTTCTAGCCAGAGCAATTAGACAAGAAAAAGAAATACAAGGCATCAAAATTGGAAAGGAAGAAGTAAAACTATCACTGTTTGAAGACGATATGATACTATGCGTCGAAAACC
Source organism: Tamandua tetradactyla (assembly GCF_023851605.1). Classification (NCBI taxonomy): domain Eukaryota; kingdom Metazoa; phylum Chordata; class Mammalia; order Pilosa; family Myrmecophagidae; genus Tamandua; species Tamandua tetradactyla. The sequence continues at coordinate 161,007,107 of NC_135332.1, forward strand.
CTGAAAAATCCACAGGAAAACTACTAGAGCTAATAAATGAGTACAGCAAAGTAGCAGGTTACAAGATCAACATTCAAATATCTGTAGTGTTTCTATACACTAGCAATGAACAAGCGGAGGGGGAAATCAAGAAACGAATTTCATTTACAATTGCAACTAAAAGAATAAAATACTTAGGAATAAATTTAACTAAAGGGACAAAAGACCTATACAAAGAAAACTATAAGAAACTGTTAAAAGAAATCACAGAAGACCTAAATAGATGGAAGGGCATACCGTGTTCATGGATTGGAAGACTAAACATAGTTAAGATCTCAATTCTACCTAAATTGATTTACAGATTCAACGCAATACCAATCAAAATCCCAACAACTTATTTTTCAGAAATAGAAAAACCAGCAAGCAAATTTATCTGGAAGGGCAGGGTGCCCCGAATTGCTATAAGTATCTTAAGGGAAAAAAAACGAAGCTGGAGGTCTCACGCTGACTGACTTTAAGGCATATTATGAAGCCACAGTGGTCAAAACAGCATAGTATTGGCATAAAGATAGACATATAGACCAATGGAATCGAACAGAGTGCTCAGATATAGACCCTCTCATCTATGGACATTTGATCTTTGATAAGGCAGTCAAGCCAACTCACCTGGGACAGAACAGTCTCTTCAATAAATGGTGCCTAGAGAACTGGATATCCATATGCAAAAGAATGAAAGAGGACCCGTATCTCACACCCTATACAAAAGTTAACTCAAAATGGATCAAAGATCTAAACATTAGGCCTAAGACCATAAAACAGAGGGAAATGTAGGGAGATATCTTATGAAACTTACAATTGGAGGCGGTTTTATGGACCTTAAACCTAAAGCAAGAGCACTGAAGAAAGAAAGAAATGGGAGCTCCTCAAAATCAAACACTTTTGTGCATCAAAGAACTTCATCAAGAAAGTAGAAAGACAGCCTACACAATGGGAGACAATATTTGGAAACGACATATCAGATAAAGGTCTAGTATCCAGAATTTATAAAGAGATTGTTCAACTCAACAACAAAAAGACAGCCAATCCAATTACAAAATGGGAAAAAGACTTGAACAGACACCTACCAGAAGAGGAAATACAAATGGCCAAAAGGCACATGAAGAGATGCTCAATGTCCCTGGCCATTACAGAAATGCAAATCAAAACCACAATGAGATATCATCTCACACCCACCAAAATGGCCATTATCAACAAAATAGAAAATGACAAGTGCTGGAGAAGATGTGGAGAAAGAGGCACACTTATCCACTGTTGGTGGGAATGTCAAATGGTGCAACCACTGTGGAAGGCAGTTTGGCGGTTCCTCAAAAAGCTGAATACAGAATTGCCATACGACCCAGCAATACCATTGCTAGGTATCTACTCAGAGGACTTAAGGGCAAAGACACAAACGGACATTTGCACACCAATGTTTATAGCAGCATTATTTACAATTGCAAAGAGATGGAAACAGCCAAAATGTCTATCAACAGACGAGTAGCTAAACAAACTGTGGTATATACATACGATGGAATATTATGCAGCTTTAAGACAGAATAAACTTATGAAGCATGTAATAACATGGATGGACCTAGAGAACATTATGCTGAGTGAGACTAGCCAAAAACTAAAGGACAAATACTGTATGGTCCCACTGATGTGAACCAACATTAGAGAATAAACTTAGAATATGTCATTGGTAACAGAGACCATCAGGAGATAGCAATAGGGTAAGACAATGGGTAATTGGAGCTGAAGGGACACAGACTGTGCAACACGACTGGATACAAAGTCAGAAATGGACAGCACAATAAACCTAATTGTAATGTAATTAGGTTAAAACACTGAATGAAGCTGCATCTGAGGTATAGTTTTTTTTTTCTTCTTTTTCTTTTTTCTTTTTTCTTTTTTTTATTTTTTCTCTCTATTATTGTTTTATTTCTTTTTCTGTTGTCTTTCTATTTCTATTTCTAAATCAATGCAAATGTACTAAGAAACGATGAATATGCATCTATGTGATGATATTAAGAATTACTGATTGTATATGTAGAATGGAATGATTTCTAAATGTTGTGTTAGTTAATTTTTTAATTAATAAAAAAAAAAAAAAAGAAACATATTGCAGGGTGGGCCATGGTGGCTCAGCAGGCAGAGTTCTAGCCTGCCATGCTGGAGACCAGGATTCATTTCCCGCTGCCTGCCCACATTAAAAAAAAAAAACGTATTGTAGGGCAGTGCAATGTTGGCTCAGTAGGCAGAATTCTTGACTGTCATGCTGGAGACCCGGGTTCAATTTCCAGTGCCTGCCCATTTAAAAAATATTCCAAAACAATATGCAATTATCAAGCTTTACATCTAGGAAAATCCTGGATACTGTGTCAAACATTAGGTACACCCAAATCAATATTCCAAGCCCTTGATCTTGAGGGTTGCTCTTGTGAAGCTTATATGTAATGGAGAAACTTAGTCTACCTATATGTTTGCCTAAGATTCATCTCTAGAAGATCTCTTTCATTGCTCAGATGTGGTCTCTCTCTCTCTCTCTAAGCCCAATACTGCAAGTGAAAACATTGCTCTCCCCACTATGTGGAATATGACATCCAGGGATGAAAGACTCCTTGACAGTGTGGGAAATGACCCCCAAGGATGAGTCTGGTCCGGCCACTGTGAGATCAACAATGCAAAAATCCTGACCAAAAGGGGGGAAAATAAGTGTTACTAATAAAGTATCAGTGGCTGAGAGAGTTCAGACAACATCAAGTAGCTACTCTGGGGATCACTCTTAAGCAAGTTTCAGTTAGACATTGCTGATATTGTACCTTGCCAAACCCAAAACAAAACCATTCCTGCCAATCTTAAAGAATATGTGGGGCATTATATAAGATTCCACAAAGGTTTCATGCACTAGAGTAACTTCCAGAAACCTACAACTTCCAGATGTGTCCTTGGACCAGATAAGTTCTGAAATGCAGAGGGAGGGGTCAGCCTTTTCAGAACATCAACTAGTTCCATCCCCCATCCCACATTATCAGCAGCCCTTTCCAACATGAAAAAGTTAGAATGACCATACCCCAATATCCTTAAGGCGTAAGAGAAAGATTAAAGGTGATGGTGGAGTTATATAGAGAAGTTCAGGTTTAACAAATGAGTAGGAGTTCTGAATCATTATTTTGATATTTCTTTTAGTTTCTAGTACATAGAGCAGCTAGAAATAAAAACCTAAAATTGTGGAACTGTAACCCATACCGAATTCTATAATCTATTCTACTACTAACTGTTGCAATGTACTTTGAAATTGATTGCTTTTTGGTATGTATGTTATTTTTCATAAAAAAGAAAAAAGAGAAGGAAGACTATAATATAGAAGATAGGATTTAATAAATAAATATGACTGTTGAATCAAAAAAAAAAAACTAATTATGCACTGGGTGGGGAGGGGCAGCCGTGGAGCAGATACTTGGCTGAATTATGTTAACAACTGAGAACTAAGCCTGTGCCAGTGCTTTCCTACAGTATACCTTTAACCAAGACTGATTCCAAGAACCTGAACACTATTGTTTCAGTTTGCTAGCTGCTGGAATGCAATATACCAGAGACGGAATGGCTTTTAACAAGGGGAATTTAGTAAGTTGCTAGTTTACAGTTCTAAGGCCGAGAAAATGTCCCAATTACAACAAGTCTATAGAAATGTCCAATCAAACGCACCCAGGGAAAGATACCTTGGTTCAAGAAGGCCAATGAAGTTCAGGTTTCTCTCTCAAGTGAGAAGGCACATGGAGAACACGGTCAGGGCTTCTCTCTCAGCTGAAAGGGCACATGGCGAACACGGCATCATCTGCTAGCTTTCTCTCCTGACTTTCAGTTTCATGAAGCTCCCCAGGAGGGGTTTTCCTTCTTCTTCTCCAAAGGTCGCTGGCTGGTGGACTCTGCTTCGTAGTGTTGCTCTCTCTGAATCTCATTCTCCAAAATATTTCCTCTTTTATAGGACTCCAATAAACCAATCAACACCCAACCAAATGGGTGGAGACACATCGTCCCCTAATCCAGTTTAACAACCATTCTTGACTAAATCACATCATCCAGGGAGATGATCTCATTACAGTTTCAAACATACAGTATTGAATAGAGATTATTCTACCTTTATGAAATGGGATTTATATTAAAACATGGCTTTTCTTAGGGGGCATACCTCCTTTCAAACCAGCACAACTATCATACATGCTTTAAAGACGTGTCAATGTATATCCCTTTATAACTCTATGACTTCGGGGCAAGCTGTTCCAGCTTTGGTTTTGGATGCTGTATGTAACTAGTCAGAAAATACACCACACACTGAACTATGAGAGTTTTCAATACTTACCCTTTGTATTTGTCAGGTTCTCTAGAGAAACAGAACCACAAGGAGATATCTGTAAACATGAAATTTACAGAAGTGTCTCAGGCAACCATAGGACATGAATCGAAAATCTGTACAGCAGGCTGCAAGGCTGGCAACTCTGATGAAGGGTCTCAATGAACTAACTCCACAGGAGAGGCTCGCTGGCTGAAGAAGCAGTAAAAAATTCTCTTTCCCCTTAAAAATCTACAACTAATTGGATTCTCTCATTTGTGGGAGATACACCCTTAGTAGAGCATAGATGTAATCAGTCACAGATGCAATCAACTGACTGATGAGTTAATAAACCAGTCTTCTGGTTTATCAACCAGCTATTAAATGTTCCTGCAGTAATGGTTAGGTCAGCACTTGCCTGACTAGATGACTGGGCAGCATCCCCTAGCCAAGTTGACACCTGAATCTAACCATCGCACCTTCCACCTACAAGAATCAGTTGCTATTTTTACTGTCACCTTATGGCATAAAACATGAAAGAAAATGCCCAGCTAGAGGCACTATGGAGGTCAAGATCCACTAGACAATTTTCAGTTTGCTTGGAGGTAGCTAGTAATCAAATTGTTTAGAAACTGATTCAGTGTGAACCATAAAGACCTTTTTTGACCAAGAATCTGAAAAACATTTTCTTAATGCTGTCCAGCATTTGCTTGATATTGTTATTTTTCACTTTTTTAAACTGAGAAAGAGTTCAGGATTGATTCAGTGGCAACAATAAACATGCTATTTAACTTACACAATAACTGCATCACCAAGCTCTCTGCGTCAAACCTTTGGCCCCTCCATATGCACTTTGTTTAATATTTATACACATAAGGAGGTTTACTATGTTCCAGACACTTTTCTAGTTATTGACACATTATCAGATCATTTTAACCCTCTAAACAATTCAGATGAATAAACAGAGTGTTCTAGTTTGCTGCCTGCTGGAATGCAATATACCAGAAACAGAATGGCTTTTAAAAAGGGGAATTTAATAAGTTGCTAGTTTACAGTTCTATGGCTGAGAAAATGTCCCGATTAAAACAAGTCTATAGAAATGTCCAATTTAAGACATCCAGGGAAAGATATCTTGGTTCAAGAAGGCCAATGATATTCAACGTTTCTCTCTCGGCTAGAAGGGCACTTGGTGAACACGGCGGTATCTGCTGACTTTCTCCTGGCTCTACCAAAAGGGAATCTCTCCAAAATGTTTCCTCTTTTAAAGGATTCCAGTAAGCAACTCCACCTTCAGTGGGTGGAGACACACCTCCATGGAAATCATCTAATCAAAAGTTACCACCCACAATTGGGTGGATCACATCTCCATGGGAACAATCAAAATGCTCCCACCCAGCAATATTGAATGAGGATTAAAGGACATGGCTCTTCTAGGGTCCACCACAGATTCAAACTGGCACATTCCACCCTTTGGACCCCCAAAAGACATGCTCTTTCCAAATGCAAAATACATTCACTCCGTAACAGTATCAAAAAGCCTTAAACCATTTCAGTAACAATATACTTAAATACAAAGTTAGAAACTATAAAATCTCATCAAATCAATTACAGCACAGTTTGTCCAGAGGCAAAATTCTCCTCTGGCTCTGGACCTGTAAAACTCAGAACATGTTATTTACTGCCAACATATAAAAGAGGAACATTCATAGGATACCTATACCCATTTCCACAGGGAGGAAGGAACACAGGGGTCATCGGACCTATACAGTTTCAAAAACCCACAAGGCAAACTCCATTAGATTTCAAAGTCTGAGAGTCATTCATTTTCGGGGCTTTAGAAAGTGCAGTCCCACCCTTTCCAAGGGCCTATGCAGTGGCTTGCATCTCTCTGAATGCAACCTTGGGGGACAATGGGGAGACCACCTTCTTCGCGGCTCCACTCTCTCCAAGCATTGGGTTTGCACCGGGGCTCTCTGCCATCTTCAGGGCACACGCTCAACCCCTCCATGCGGTGGCAGTAAGGCTTTCCCCAAATTCCAAGGAATGTGTTTCACCCTCTCCAAGGCCTGAGGCAACATAACTCTTCCATTGCAAAGAGGTGGAAGACCCATCCTCTGCCTGTGGGGCAAACTCACCCTCTCCACATGTTTGAGTGGGTCTGCTCTTCTGGACTGAGGCTCCCTGAGTCCAGACCCCAGCCTCAATGGCTTTGCCTCTGAAACTATTTTTCCTTCAATGTGTCCCTTCTCTGTCCCTCTCAGTCCTGACTGACAGTGGTTCTCTTTATACAGATCCCACAATACTCTCATTGGCTTTCTATACAGTAGCCTTGGATCATGCCCATCAGACATAAGGAGTTTCCACAAATTCTTCCTGGATAACTCCATGTCCAATCCTGGCTTTCTCTGAAATGGCTGACTGGTTTTATATTTGGCCAAGACCTCATGTGGGCCACTATTCTCTGGGGTCTCCCTTTCTGGAAGCCCAGAATTTTCCAGAACTTCAATTTCTGGTTTCTTTGTATCCAAAAGTTCCGTTCTCAGCTTATCTCTTTCCTGTTGCATTTCACTATAAGCTGCAAGGAGAAACCAGGCTGTACTTTCCACATTTAATTTGGAGATCTCTTCTGCTAAATATCCAGGTTCATGGCTTTTAAAATTTGCCCTCCAGCCAAAGCCACTAGTCATTTTTGCCAGATTATCTGCGTTTTTAAAATAAGGCTCGCTTTCCTTCCAGTCTACAATAACACATGCCTCATCTCTGTCTAAGGCTTTATCAGAAGGTCTTTAGAGTTCACATTTCTACCAACAGTCTCTTCAAAGCATTCTAGGCCTTCTCTATCAAGCTCCTCACAACTTCTCCAAAATCTCCCCCTTATCCATTTAAAAAGCCATTCCAACATGTTTGGTATTTGCAATCCACAGCAGTACCCCACTCTCCGATACCAAAATCTGTAATCTCCTTCTTGGCTGTTGATCCAGGGGCATGAGTTGCCCAAAATGACCAGGTGGCAGTCTTAGATTCCAGTTCAATGGAATCACTGTTGTTTCTCCTGGTGGAAGCACTCCCCCTTTTGGAACTAAAACCTGTAGACCAGCAGAGCTCAGGGTCACAGGGACAGGAAGTAAAAATTTTCCTAGTGGATCACTAGGGGTAATAGCGATGGTACCACTTTCATTTCCACCCCTTGATTCCTGACCCAGGGATCCTGGCTATGGGAGAAACAGCACCATACAGCGGACGCTGATTCAGACAGAGCACATACAGCTTCCTGGAGAACATTACACCAGCCCTTCAAGGTATTGCCACCTCGTTGGCACCATAATTGAGTTTTCAAAAGGCCATTCCACCATTCTATCAATCCAGCTGCTTCTGGATGATGAGGAACATGGTAAGACCACGGAATTCCATGAGCATGTGCTCATTCCCACACTTCATTTGCTGTAAAGTGTGTTCCTTGATCAGAAGCAATGCTGTGTGGAATACCATGATGATGGATAGGGAATTAAGTAAGCCCACAGATGGTAGTTTTGGCAGAAGCATTGCGTGCAGGGAAAGCAACCCCATATCCAGAGTATGTATCTATTCCAATTAGAACAAATTGCTGCCCCTTCCATGAAGGGAGTGGTCCAATGTAATCAACCTGACACCATGTAGCTAGCTGGGCACCTCAGGGAATGGTGCCATATCAGGGGCTGAGTGTGGGTCTCTGCTGCTAGCAGAGTGGCTGCTAGCAGAGTGGCTGTAGCCAGGTCAGCCTTGGTGAGTGGAAGTCCATGCTGCTGAGCCCATACAAAACCTCCATCCCTACCACCATGACCACTTTGTTCATGAGCCCATTGGGTAATGACAGGAGTTGCTGGGGAAAGAGGCTGACTGGTATCCACAGAACAGGTCACCTTATCCACCTGATTACTGTCTGGGGTGACTGACCCTGACTATCAGGGGGAAATAAGACTGCAACTACACAATGGAAGTAAAGAAGAGTTTTCTTAGAATATAGGAAATCCCCTAGGGCGTCTTTTAGTACTACCATGCCCTGTGATTAAAATCAATGGAAAACTGCAACACCCCAATTCAGGCAGGATTACCAATGGCTCTGAAACTTCAGGAATGAAGGTTTGGATCACCCCATCAGGCAAAGAACCATGGCTAGCTGAAGTGCTTGCTGAGGGTAAGGGGAACATGGAATGGTTAATGGAAGAAGGTAGTTGGAAATATAAACTAAAACCACGTGATCAGTTACAGAAACGAGGACTGTAATGCTGTTTTGTTCAAGTTATACTGTTTAAGTTGTAAGATATCAAGTTTAAGAATGAATGTTGCCCAAGGATTAGCGCCCTATTCTGGAGAGATTTAACATGTTTCCAGTTATATGCAGGACAGTTGAGCATTGTTAGGTGAAAGAAAAAATGTGTTTTTTATTGTTTTTTTATTTAGAAATTAGGTATGGTTTAAGGTGATATGTATAGCTGTCAAGTTGACAAGGGGTGGACTGTCATGGTCAGGTTCATGTGTCAACTTGGCCAAGTGGTGGTACCTGTTTGTCTGGTTGGGCAAGTGCTAGCCTGTTGTGATGAGGACATTTCAGAGAATTAAATCATGATCACATCAGCTGCATCCACAGCTGATTCCATCTGTAATCAGCCACAGGGAATGTCTTCTGCAATGAGTGATGCTTAATATAATCACTGGAAGCCTTTTAAGGAGGATTCAGAAGAGACAGGCTCTCTTTCTGCTTCGGCCGGCAAGTCTCTCCTGTGGAATTCATCCAGACCCTCCACTGGAATCGTCAGCTTCACAGCCTGCCCTGTGGATTTTGGACTCTGTGTTCCCACAGTTACGTGAAACACTTTTATAAATTTTATATTTGCAAGTGTTTCCTGTTGATTCTGTTTCTCTAGAGAACCCTAACTAATACACAGAGTCACAAAGAAATCAAATTAACTTACCCAATATCATTCACTAATTTTAGTGCTGGAATTCAAACCAAAGCAGTAGGGCTCCGAAGTATGTGCTTTTTATCCACTTAATTAGACTGCCAGTCAAGCAGAGCTGAGAACAAAGCAGAAACTCAAAACCTGAAGCACTCCAACATTCATAGATAGGAAAAGAAAAGACAAAATTAGAGACAAATGAGTAGCCTGTAAGGTAGGATGGTGACTGAATCAAGAACGGCTTAAAAATTATTCAGGATACAGGTAGGAAGAGGGAGTAAAAAAAAGAGAGGAACCATAAAGTATTAAAATTGAGAGGGTAAAGAGATGGAAACAGCCCAAATGTCCATCACAGATGAGTGGCTTAACAAGCTGTGGTATATACATACAATGGAATATTATGCAGCTGTAATACAGAATAAAGTAATGAAGCATGTAACAACATGGGTGGACCTTGAGGACATTATGCTGAGTGAAATTAGCCAGAAACAAAAGGACAAAAAGTGTATGGTCTGACTGATATGAACTAACATTAATGAGTGAATCTGGAGAATCTCAATTAAGAACAGAGGTTTTCAAGAGACAGAAATAGGATAGAGATTAGGTAATCGGAGCCGAAGGGATACAGATTGTACAACAGGCCTGATAGTAAAAACTCAGAATTGGATAGCACAATACTACCTGATTGTAGCACAATAATGTAAGTACATTGAATGAAGCTGAATGTGAAAAGGATAGAGGGAGGAGGGCTGGGGGCACATATGAAACCAGAAAAAAGATAGACGATAAAGAATGAGATGGTGTAATCTATGAATGCCTACAGTGTACAATGATAGTGACTAAATGTAAGGAATGTCAATATTGCAGGGTACTGAAAATAGACGGTCATTCATATTTTAAAACTTCAACTTCTGTGTGAGACTAAAGCAAGAAATGCTTATTTGATATAAAATTTATATTTTGACTAGTACATTTCCTAATTTAACTTATATGGACAGTTTAATTGAATACCATAAGTACATGGACTCTTGAATAGAGAATGAGACTTTGTAGGTTTGTCCTGGTTAGTGTGATGCCCTGATAAATCCCAGAGTGATTTCAACAGTGAATAAAGAAGTATTTACAAAGTCCCCCCAGGGGAATGGGGAGAAAGTGGGAAAAATTCAACTTACCCATTTGGAGAATTCCTGACATTCTCTTAAGCAGTGGGACCAACCAAATCAATAGGCTGAGCTCTCAATCTTGGGGTTTGTCCCTATGCAACTTCTTCTTGCAAAGAATAGGCTAAGCATACTTAAAATAAGGCCTAAGAGTCACCTCAGAGAATATCTTTTGTTGCTCAGATGTGGCCTCTCTCAATCTCAGCCAACACGGCAAGCGAACTCACTTGCCCCACTCTACATGGGACATGACTTCCAGGGATGTATACCTCCCTGGCAATGTGGGACAGAAATCCTAGAATCAGCATCAAGGGATTGAGAAAACCTTCTCAACTGAAAGGAGGAAGAGAGAAATGAAACCAAAAAAAGTGTCAGTGGCTTAGAGATTTCAAACAGAGTCTGATGTGATCTTGGAGGTTATTCTTACGCATTATATGAATATCCCCTTTTTAGTTTATGGTGTATTAGAGTGGCTAGAGGGAAGTACTACCTCCACTGAAACTGCAGAGCTATGTTCCAGTAGCCATGTTTCTTTGAAAATAACTGTATAATGATATAGCTTTTACAATGTGACTGCGTGATTGTGAAAACCTTGTGTCTGATACTCCTTTTATCTACAGTATGGACAGATGAGTAAAAAAAAATGGGTAAGAAATAAATAACAGGGGGAACAAAGCTCAAAATAAATTGAGTAGACTGAAATACTAGAAGTCAATGAAAGGGAGTGATAAGGGGTATGGCATGTATGAGCTTTTCTTTTTTCTTTCTTTTGCTGGAGAGATGCAAATGTTCAAAACAATGATCATGGTGATGAATACACAACGATATGATGATTTTGTGAGCCACTGACTGTAACCATGTCGAGTGTTTTTATGTCAAGAATGTTTGTATGTTTGTTCATTGTTTATAATAAAAATATTTTTAAAAAAATTGAGAGGTCATATGGTAAGAATGTTCATGTTTGTATGGTGTTATGTTTTTTAAAAAAATTTTTAATTAAAAAAAGATACAGTAAAAAAAAAATTGAGAGGGTAGTGGTCAATCAGAGGGAGGGATAAAAGGTATGGTATTAAGAGTTCTTTGTTTTTTTCCTTTTATTTATTTCTCTGGAATAATGCAAATGTTCTAAAAAAATTATCATGGTGATGAATATACAACTATGTGATGATACTGTAGGCCACTGATTGTACACCATGTATGGAATAAATGTATGTGAAGATTTGCCAATAAAAATATTAAGAAAAAAATTGAGAGGGATACTGACAATCTTTGTGTGGATGAGGAAATACAGTTTCGGAGCGAATCAAGCATAGAAGTATTGTTAGTCATTGGGGTGTATGGGATTAGGAATATGTGACACTGGATTACCAGCTCAGTGCTCATTCTACAATTCCAAACTATAGTGGCAATGGTGGAATTTAAAGCCTGAATGATCTGTGAAATGGTAATATTAATAAGGATGAAAGTGACCAAAACATGACAGTTAATCTGAGCGTTTACCAAGACACAGGTATCATGCCAAGCACTTTACATTCATTTGCACAATACTTATAACTAAAATGTTATCATTCCCATTTTATAGAGGAAAAAAATTGAAGCCTATGAAGTTTCAATAATTTGCTCAAAGTAATGATTAGTGCTACAATAAGAATTCAGATCCTGGTCTGTCTTCAGCATTTTCTTAGTCATTATGTAATACTGCCTCCTTAAGAGTAACACTGCCAATCAAGAAAGGGAAAAAAAAGAAAAGAAAAGAAAGTAAGATTTAAGGAAGGAGTTAAAATAATTTGAGTTTGGACACATACAGTATGGGTTATCTACAGGACATACATGTGGAGACATTACGCAAGGAGTGGATAATTTTTTATTATTCCATGTAAAGAAAAATCCACTAATAAATCTAGAGTAGCTGGTATCCCCATGCAACTACAGCAGTATCTGGCATACAGAAGGTACAATTTAAATGCTCCCTACATGAATAATAATGATATCTGAGAACCATTCATGATTAAAATATGAGCAATCAAACAAGCAAAAAAATACCTAAACAATTGTATCAGAATCTGCCCCAATATTTTTTAAATGACACATAGGCAGATATCTAGAGAAAGGGAAAGAGAAGTTATTAAGAATTTATGTACTGTACACTAAGAATGCTTGTGTTTGCATGTTGATTATCAATAAAAATAGTAAAAATAAATAAAAAAGAATTTATGTATTAATATTTACATAATTAAGTAAAAACACTGAGGCACACATAAATCTCTCTTACATGAATGAGAGAGAATTCCAAGAGCTTTTCAAGAACCTGAAATAACTAACCCTCAAGGTCTTTCACTTGCCCTCTATATGATTCTGTGGTAAACTTACAATTTTTAATTTGATTTTCCAGTGCCCTGGTAATCAAAGAGGGTGCTTTTGGTGGTAGATATAAGCATTTTCATCACTGAAAGGATATATGCTATATAGCAAATTAGTAAATTGACTTTTAGATTTATAAATCAATCTATTGTGAATAAGATTAATACATCTTTTGGGATTAATCAATTCTAAGAGAGTAGATAAAAATATTAATTGCGAAGCCACAAAATTGAGAACAAGTCTCTTGACTTTGCTGAGCCCACTGCAAGCTCGTAAAACTCTATCTAATGAAGTGTCTCCAGACACAGCTCTCTTATATTTCAACAATCTCTCTTATAGTAATACCCAGGACACTATGAGTGGTGTACCTTCATTACTCTCCCATGTTAGACAAGCAAGTGCCTTAAGGCCATTTTCTCTTTATCACAGAACTCATCCCTAAAATATCTGCTGAATAAATTACCTCTAACAAATAGTTTATGTCACCAAGCTGTTGCTTTTCCAACTCTGGAAACTAAACAGTTCAGAATGTTTTGTGACATAAGTAAATTTAATAAGAAATGTGTTTCTAAGAAATGAGTTAACAAACATTTCCCAAGAACATAAATGGTACTTACTTTTAAACATATTGCCCTTCAACCAACTGGTTTTTAATATTTAAAGATATATCATTTATTCCTGAACACACACTTGCCTCCAATGGAGCAGGGAAAGCCAGAAGTACAGTAAGAAGAATAGACATTACCTTGCATTTTCAAAATATTATGCAAATAATACCTAAAAGAATAGATCGAAGCATTTCCAAAATTAATCCCTTGCCTTCATCTTTCCAAACCTTCCATCAGCAGAAAATAAACTCATAATAATATCCAGAAAAATTACTAAGTGCTTACTATCCAACAGCATATTAAAAGAATTATGCACCATGCTCTAGTGGGATTTATCCCTGGTATAAAAGATTGGTTCAAATGAAATCGATTAATTAACATCACATTAACAGGAAGTAGGAAATAAAACCTGCTCATCATCTCAATTGATGCAGAAAAGGCATTTGATAAAATACAGCAACCTTTCTCAATAAAAGCACCTAGAGCACTAGGAGTAGAAGAAAACTCCCTGAACATGATAAAAGGCATATATGAAAAGCCCACAACTAACATCCTACTTAATAGTGAAAGACTGAGAGCTTTCACTCTAAGATCAGGAACGAGACAAGGATGCCTGCTGTCACCACAATCACTGGACACTATAACGGAAGTTTTTGCCAGAGCAATTAGGCATACAAATTGGAACAGAAGAGATAAAACTTTCCCTATTTTCTATTTACATAGAAAATCCTGAAGGGGACTTCCAGAGAAGATGGCGGCTAAGTAAGACGCACGGATCTTAGTTTCTCCTCCAGGACAGCTACTAGGGGAGTAGAAACGATACAGAACAGCTCCCAAAGCCACGACAGAGATAAAAAAGACAGCGTACCCCATCCTGGAACGGCTGGCTGGCTGAGAGAACCCGCTATGGTGAGATCGCCGAGGCGCGCGGGCTTCACCAGGCGGCGCGGCAAGAGGTCGGAGTCACTCCCTTCCCCCTCCCCGGGCCGGCTGGGGGAATTGGACAGGCGGTCCCCTCAAACCACGGCGGCTGGCGCCCACACCACGCACGGCCCCCCCGGACCAACTGAGAGAATTGGATCGGAAATCCCCAGGCTGCGGAGAACGGTGACGGTGGGGGGGGGGCCCTTCCAAACCCGTGACTCCCCGGGAACGTGCACTCTCCCGGGCGGGACGCGGCGGCTGGCGCCCTCCCGCCACGCTTCGCGCCCCGGGCTGACTAGGAAATTCGGACGGGCACTTTCCCGGGCTGCGGCGGCCAGCGACCCTCCCCGCGTTTGGACCCCGGGCCAGCTGGCACTCTTTCAAGCCGCTTCGGCTAGCGAACCTCCCAGACGGCGAGAGTTTTCCAAAGTTAAAGGACCCACAGCACCTTTTACTGGTGGGACCCGCAGACAAACGTGAGCCACGAGCGCCACCTACTGGGCAGGATAAGAAAAACAGAACCCAGAGATTTCACAGAAAAATTTTACAACCTTGTTGGGTCCGACACCCAGGGAAATCTGACTAAATGCCCAGACGCCAGCAGCAGAAGATAACTGTCCACACTCAGAAGATTGAGAATATGGCCCAGTCAAAGGAACAAACCAATAGTTCAAATGAGATACAAGAGCTGAGACAACTAATGCTGAATATACGAACAGAAATGGAAAACCTCTTCAAAAACGAAATCGATAAATTGAGGGAGGACA
Source organism: Tamandua tetradactyla (assembly GCF_023851605.1). Taxonomy (NCBI): domain Eukaryota; kingdom Metazoa; phylum Chordata; class Mammalia; order Pilosa; family Myrmecophagidae; genus Tamandua; species Tamandua tetradactyla. The sequence continues at coordinate 161,022,212 of NC_135332.1, forward strand.
TGAAGAAGACATGAGCTGAACAAAAAGAAGAAATAGAAAAACTGAAAAAACAAATCACAGAACTTATGGAAGTGAAGGATAAAGTAGAAAAGATAGAAAAAACAATGGATACCTACAATGATAGATTTAAAGAGACAGAAGATAGAATTAGTGATTTGGAGGATGGAACATCTGAATTCCAAAAAGAAACAGAAACTATCGGGAAAAGAATGGAAAAATTTGAACACGGTATCAGGGAACTCAAGGACAATATGAACCGCACAAATATACGTGTTGTGGGTGTTTCAGAAGGAGAAGAGAAGGGAAAAGGAGGAGAAAAATTAATGGAAGAAATTATCACTGAAAACTTCCCAACTCTTATGAAAGACCTAAAATTACAGATCCAAGAAGTGCAGCGCACCCCAAAGAGATTAGACCCAAATAGGCGTTCTCCAAGACACTTACTAGTTAGAATGTCAGAGGTCAAAGAGAAAGAGAGGATCTTGAAAGCAGCAAGAGAAAAACAATCCATCACATACAAGGGAAACCCAATAAGACTATGTGTAGATTTCTCAGCAGAAACCATGGAAGCTAGAAGACAGTGGGATGATATATTTAAATTACTAAAAGAGAAAAACTGCCAACCAAGACTCCTATATCCAGCAAAATTATCCTTCAAAAATGAGGGAGAAATTAAAACATTCTCAGATAAAAAGTCACTGAGAGAATTTGTAACCAAGAGACCAGCTCTGCAAGAAATACCAAAGGGAGCACTAGAGTCAGATACAAAAGACAGAAGAGAGAGGTATGGAGAAGAGTGTAGAAAGAAGGAAAATCAGATATGATATATATAATACAAAAGGCAAAATGGTAGAGGAAAATATTATCGGTAGAGGAAAATATTATCCAAACAGTAATAACATTAATGTTAATGGACTAAATTTCCCAATCAAAAGACATAGACTGGCAGAATGGAGTAAAAAACAGGATCCTTCTATATGCTGTCTACAGGAAACACATCTTAGACCCAAAGATAAACATAGGTTGAAAGTGAAAGGTTGGGAAAAGATATTTCATGCAAACAACAACCAGAAAAGAGCAGGAGTGGCTACACTAATATCCAACAAATTAGACTTCAAATGTAAAGCAGTTAAAAGAGACAAAGAAGGATACTATCTACTAATAAAAGGAACAATTAAACAAGAAGACATAACAATCATAAATATTTACGCACCAAACCAGAATGCCCCAAAACACGTGAGGAATACACTGCAAACACTGAAAAGGGAAATAGACTCATATACCATAATAGTTGCAGACTTCAATTCACCACTCTCATCAATGGACAGAACATCTAGACAGAGGATCAATAAAGAAATAGAGAATCTGAATATTACTATAAATGAGCTAGACTTAACAGACATTTATAGGACATTACATCCCACAACAGCAGGATACACCTTTTTCTCAAGTGCTCATGGATCATTCTCAAAGATAGACCATATGCTGGGTCACAAAGCAAGTCTTAACAAATTTAAAAAGATTGAAATCATACACAACACTTTCTCGGATCATAAAGGAATGAAGTTGGAAATCAATAATAGGCGGAATGCCAGAAAATTCACAAATATGTGGAGGCTCAACAACACACTCCTAAACAACGACTGGGTCAAAGAAGAAATTGCTAGAGAAATTAGCAAATACTTCGAGGCAAATGAAAATAAAAACACAACATATCAAAACTTATGGGACGCAGCAAAGGCAGTGCTAAGAGGGAAATTTATTGCCCTAAATGCCTATATCAGAAAAGAAGAAAAGGCAAAAATTCAGGAATTAACTGTCCACTTGGAAGAACTGGAGAAAGAACAGCAAACTAATTCCAAAGCAAGCAAAAGGAAAGAAATAACAAAGATTAGTGCAGAAATAAATGAAATTGAAAACATGAAAACAATAGAGAAAATCAATAAGGCCAGAAGTTGGTTCTATGAGAAAATCAATAAGATTGATGGGCCCTTAGCAAGACTGACAAAAAGAAGAAGAGAGAGGATGCAAATAAATAAGATCAGAAATGGAAGAGGAGACATAACTACTGACCTCACAGAAATAAAGGAGGTAATAACAGGATACTATGAACAACTTTACGCTAATAAATACAACAATTTAGAGGAAATGGACGGGTTCCTGGAAAGACATGAACAACCAACTTTGACTCAAGAAGACATAGATGACCTCAACAAACCAATCACAAGTAAAAAAATTGAATCAGTCATTCAAAAGCTTCCTAAAAAGAAAAGTCCAGGACCAGACGGCTTCACATGTGAATTCTATCAAACATTCCAGAAAGAATTAGTACCAACTCTCCTCAAACTCTTCAAAAAAATCGAAGCGGAGGGAAAATTACCTAATTCATTCTATGAAGCCAACATCACCCTCATACCAAAACCAGGCAAAGATATTACAAAAAAAGAAAACTACAGGCCAATCTCTCTAATGAATATAGATGCAAAAATCCTCAACAAAATTCTAGCAAATCGTATCCAACAACACATTAAAAGAATTATACATCATGACCAAGTAGGATTCATCCCAGGTATGCAAGGATGGTTCAACATAAGAAAATCAATTAATGTAATACACCATATCAACAAATCAACGCAGAAAAATCACATGATCATCTCAATTGATGCAGAGAAGGCATTTGACAAGATTCAACATCCTTTCCTGTTGAAAACACTTCAAAGGATAGGAATACAAGGGAACTTCCTTAAAATGATAGAGGGAATATATGAAAAACCCACAGCTAATATCATCCTCAATGGGGAAAAATTGAAAACTTTCCCCCTAAGATCAGGAACAAGACAAGGATGCCCACTATCACCACTATTATTCAACATTGTGTTGGAGGTTCTAGCCAGAGCAATTAGACAAGAAAAAGAAATACAAGGCATCAAAATTGGAAAGGAAGAAGTAAAACTATCACTGTTTGAAGACGATATGATACTATACGTCGAAAACCCGGAAAAATCCACAACAAAACTACTAGAGCTAATAAATGAGTACAGCAAAGTAGCAGGTTACAAGATCAACATTCGAAAATCTGTAGCATTTCTATACACTAGCAATGAACAAGCGGAGGGGGAAATCAAGAAACGAATCCCATTTACAATTGCAACTAAAAGAATAAAATACCTAGGAATAAATTTAACTAAAGAGACAAAAAACCTATATAAAGACAACTACAAAATACTGCTCAAAGAAATCACAGAAGACCTAAATAGATGGAAGGGCATACCGTGTTCATGGATTGGAAGACTAAATATAGTTAAGATGTCAATCCTACCTAAATTGATTTACAGATTCAATGCACTACCAATCAAAATCCCAACAACTTATTTTTCAGAAATAGAAAAACCAATAAGCAAATTTATCTGGAAGGGCAGAGTGCCCCGAATCGCTAAAAACATCTTGAGGAAAAAAAACGAAGCTGGAGGTCTTGCCCTGCCCGACTTTAAGGCATATTATGAAGCCACAGTGGTCAAAACAGCATGGTATTGGCGTAAAGATAGATATATCGACCAATGGAATCGAACAGAGTGCTCAGATATAGACCCTCTCATCTATGGACATTTGATCTTTGATAAGGCAGTCAAGCCAACTCACCTGGGACAGAACAGTCTCTTCAATAAATGGTGCCTAGAGAACTGGATATCCATATGCAAAAGAATGAAGGAAGACCCATCTCTCACACCCTACACAAAAGTTAACTCAAAATGGATCAAAGATCTAAACATTAGGTCTAAGACCATAAAACAGTTAGAGGAAAATGTAGGGAGATATCTTATGAATCTTACAATTGGAGGCAGTTTTATGGACCTTAAACCTAAAGCAAGAGCACTGAAGAAGGAAATAAATAAATGGGAACTCCTCAAAATGAAACACTTTTGTGCATCAAAGAACTTCATCAAGAAAGTAGAAAGACAGTCTACACAATGGGAATCAATATTTGGAAATGACATATCAGATAAAGGTCTAGTATCCAGAATTTATAATGAGATTCTTCAACTCAACAAGAAAAAGACAGCCAACCCAATTACAAAATGGGAAAAAGACTTGAATAGACACCTCTCAGAGGAGGAAATACAAATGGCCAAAAGGCACATGAAGAGATGCTCAATGTCCCTGGCCATTACAGAAATGCAAATCAAAACCACAATGAGATATCATCTCACACCCACCAGAATGGCCATTATCAACAAAACAGAAAATGACAAGTGCTGGAGAGGATGTGGAGAAAGAGGCATACTTATTCACTGTTGGGGTGAATGTCAAATGGTGCAACCACTGTGGAAGGCAGTTTGGCGGTTCCTCAGAAAGCTGAATATAGAATTGCCATACGACCCAGCAATACCATTGCTGGGAATCTACTCAAAGGAATTAAGGGCAAAAACTCAAACGGACATTTGCACACCAATGTTTATAGCAGCGTTATTTACAATTGCAAAGAGATGGAAACAGCCAAAATGTCCATCAACAGACGAGTGGCTAAACAAACTGTGGTATATACATACGATGGAATATTATGCAGCTTTAAGGCAGGATAAACTTATGAAGCATGTAATAACATGGATGAACCTAGAGAACATTATGCTGAGTGAGTCTAGCCAAAAACTAAAAGACAAATACTGTATGGTCCCAATGATGTGAATCGACACTCGAGAATATACTTGGAATATGTCATTGGTAACAGAGTTCAGCAGGAGTTAGAAACGGGGTAAGATAATGGGTAATTGGAGCTGATGGGATACAGACTGTGCAATAGGACTAGATACAGAAACTCAAAAATGGACAGCACAATAATACCTAATTGTAAAGTAATCATGTTAAAACACTGAATGAAGCTACATCTGAGCTATAGGTTTTTGTTTTATTTTGTTTTGTTCTTACTATTATTACTTTTATTTTTTTCTCTACATTAACATTCTATATCTTTTTCGGTTGTATTGCTAGTTCTTCTAAACCGATGCAAACGTACTAAGAAACGATGATCATGCATCTATGTGATGATGTTAAGAATTACTGATTGCATATGTAGAATGGTATGATTTCTAAAAAAAAAAAAATGGACAGCACAGTACTACCTAATTGTAATGTAATTATGTTAAAACACTGAATGAAGCTGCACCTGAGCTATAGTTTTTTTCTTATATATTTTTGTATTTTTTATTTTTATTTTTATTTTTCTCTATATTATCATTTTATTTCTTTTTCTGTTGTCTTGCGATTTCTTTTTCTAAATCGATGCATATGTACTAAGAAATAATGATCATACATCTATGTGATGATATTAAGAATTACTGATTGCATATGTAGAATGGAATGATTTCTAAATGTTGTTAGTTAATTTTTTTTAATTAATAAAAAAAAAATGTAAGGGAAAAAAAAAATCCTGAAAAATCCATAACAAAGCTCCAACAGCTAATAAATAAACTCAGTAAAGTGGTGAGGTACAAGACAAACAGCCAAAAATCAATCTGCTTCTATATATAAACAATGAACTGGAAGAAGAAATTAAGAAAAAAAATTCGATTCACAATAGCAATAAAAGAATCAAATATCTAGGAATAAACTTAACTAAGGATGTAAAAGTCTTGTGCACAGAAATCTACAAAACAGTGCTAAAAGAAACTAAAGACGACTTAAGTAACTGGAAGGATATTTCATATTCATGAATTGGAAGACCAAATATCATTAAGCTGTCAATACTACCCAAAGTAATTTATAAATTCAATGCAATCCCAATCAAAATTCCAACAATTTTCTTTGCAGAAATGGAAAAGCCAATTATCAAATTTATAAGGAAGGATAAGGGGCCCTGAATAGCTTAAATCACCTTGAAAAAAAGAATGAAGTTAGAGAATTCATACTTTTCAATCTTAAAACTTATTATAAAGCCACAGTAATCAAAATGTCTGGTATTGGCCCAAGGACAGTCATACAGACCAAAGAAATAAAACTGAGAGCTCAGATATCAACCCTCATATTATATTCAACCAATTTATGACAAGGTGGCAAAGACCATTCAATTTGAAAAGACAAGTCTCTTTAACAGATGGTGCTGGGAAAACTGTATGTCCATTTGCAAATGGACACCCTACCTAACTTCATATAAAAAAAATCAATTCAAAATGGATCAAAGAGCTAAACTTGCAAATTCCTAGAAGAAACAACAAAGCAACTTCAGGACCTCCTGTCAGGCAACAGCTTCTTAGGCTTTAAACTCAAACCACAAGTAACAAAAGATAAAATAGATAAATGGGACAAAATCAAACTTTAAAACTTTTGTTCTTCAAAGGACTTTATCATGCAAGTAGAATGACAACCAACACAATGGAGAAAATATCTGTAAACCACATATCCAGTAAAGGATTAATATCCAGATTTACAAAGAAATCCTTCAGCTTAACAACAGGCAAACAACCCAATTTAAAAATGGTCAAAGGCTGCCTCTTCAGATGTCTGTAAAATTGGTGTTATTGGTACTGTGCCTGTGGGCTGAATGGAGACTGGTGTTCTCAAACCAGGCATGATAGTCACCTTTGCTCCAGTCAATGTTAGAACTGGAGTCAAGTCTGTTGAAAGGCCCCGTGACAATTTGAGTGAAGCTCTTCCTGGGGATAATGTGGACTCCAACATCAAGAATGTGTCAGTAGATGTTCATCATGGCAATGTGTCTGGTGACAGCATAAATGACCTACCAATGTAAGCAGCTGGTTTCACTGCTCATGTGATTATTCTAAACCATCCAGGCCAAATCAATATTGACCGTGGATATCACACAGTTCACATTGCTCCCAAGTTTGCAGAGCTGAAGGAGATCGCTATTCTAGCAAGAAGTTGGAAAATGCTCAAATTCCTGAAATCTGATGATGCTGTCATCATTGATAATGGTTCCTGGCAAGCCCATGTGTGTTGAGAGTTTCTCTATCCTCCTCAGACACCTATATCCATTTAGCTGTCCGTAATATGAGACAGATAGTTGCTGTGGGTGTCATCAAGGCAGTGGACAAGAAGACTGCTGGAGCTGGCAAGATCACCAAGTCTGCCCAGAAAGCTCAGACAGCTAAATGAATATTACCTATAACACCTGCCACCCCAGTCGTAATCAGTGGTGGAAGAATGGTCAGAACTATTTTGTCTCAATTGGCCATTTAAGTTTAATAGTAAAAAACTAGTTAATAATAATACACTGTAAAGCCTTCAGAAGGAAAAAAATGTTTTGTAGACCATTTGTTTTCATGTGGCAGTTTTAAGTTATCAGTTTTTAAAATCAGTACGTTTTAAATAGCAACAAAAACCAAAAAATCTGTCACACAATTCTGAGACCTATTAAAACAAAGTTTAATGAGAAACTTCTGTCTTCTTCTGAAAGGTCAGCCTTGAACTGCTTAGGTAAAAGATTCAACCTATTTCTGGTGTCCCATCTGCTGAAATTTGATATTTCAGGGTAAAGTTTTGTTAGGACAGAAATTAAGTTTCTTTTTTTCACCTCTAAGTGGGGGGATCATGAGTTAAGCTGTTTTAAGTACTTAATAAAATACAGTGGTTTGTCAGTTGCAATCTTGGTTAATATGGAAAAGCAGAGGGCAATTTGTAATATATATAAGTTTCTTTAGGTCTAAAGGCCATGTGTTGCCTATAGGAAGAAAAAAAAAAGTCAAAAGAGTTGAACCGAGCTTGCTCCAAAGATATGCAAATAGCCAGAAAGTATATGAATAGTTGGTCAATATCACTCACTGTGCTGGTTTGAAAAAGCAGTGCACCCCAGAAAAGCCATGTCCTTTAATCCTGATTCAATATTGTAGGGTGGAAACTGTGCACTGTTTCCATGGAGATGTGACACACCCAACTGTGGGTGTGATCTTTATTAGGAGATGTGACTCTGCCCACTCAACGTTGGTCTTGATTAGTTTAATAGATTCCCTTGAAAAGGGAAACATTTTGGAGAAACTTCAGATGCAGACAGTAGGAGAACAACTGTTTCAGAGCCAACACAGACATGGACATTTGGAAATCTATGGATTGCCAACAGAGAGAGCAGACATTTAGACACAGGCAAAACCCAGCAGAAATTGCCATATGCCTTCCCATGAGAAACAAGCCAGAACCCTGAGTTGTTTCCCAGAGGAGATAAGTGAAGGCCCAAAAATGCTTATGGGGAAACCACTGGCATCAGAAGCTAGAAGCAAGAGAACTGGGAACAAGGACCAGGAGATGCCAGCCATATGTCTTCCCATGTGACAGACATCCACCTTTCTTGAGTCAAGGCATCTGTCTCTGGATACCTTAGTTTGGACATTTTTATGGCCTTAAAACTGTAAACCTGTAACTTAATAAATTCTCTTTTTAAAAGCCGTTCCATTTCTGGTATATCGCATTCCAGCAGCATTTAACAAACTAACACACTAACCATCAGGGAAACAAATTAAAACCCCAATGAGATATCATTTCATCTCCATTAGAATGGCTGCTATTTTTTTTAAAAAGCTGAAAATAACAAGTGTTGGAGAGAACGCAAAGAACTAGGAAAACTCATTCATTGCTGATGGCAATGTAAAATGGTACAATTGTTATGTAAGACAGTTTGGCAGTTTCTCAGAAAGCTAAGTATAGGAAGTACCACATTACCTGGCAATCCCACTACTAGATATATACCCCAAAGAATTGAAATCACAGACTCAGATATTTTCACACTGATATCCGTAACAGCATTATTAATAACTGTCAAAAGATGGAAGCAACCCATGTCCATCAACCAATAAATGGATAAATAAATGTGCCATAAACGTACAATGGAATATTGCTCAGCCATAAAAAGGAATGAAGTCCTGATAGATGGGACAACATGGATGACCTTGAAGATATCATGTTGAGTGGAAATAAGCCAGAAACTGAAGGACAAATATTAAAGGATCTTGCTGTTTTGAGACAATTAGAATAAACTAACTCATAGAGTCAGAATCTAGAATATAAGATACCAGGGGCTGGTTGGGGATAGGGAATGGGAAATTAAGGTTTACAATGTACAGGGTTCCTATTTGGAAAAACAGAAATGTTTTGGTAATGGATAGTGATGATGGTAGCAAAACATGTATGCATGCAAAATTAACAGCACTGAAATATATATCTGAATATGATTAAAAGGGGAAATTCCTAGATTGTATATATCATAACAAAACAAACTTTAAACAAATTCCATGCAATTTACACTACTCAAACAATGAATCCTAAGTTAAACCATGGACTTTTAACAGTACAATTGTAGAAATGTGCTATCATTAATTATAACAAATGTTCCACACCAATGAAAGGTGTTGGTGGTAAGGTAGTTGATGGGAATCCTGTATTTTATTCATGATTGTTCTGTGAATTCACAATTTAACTAATAATATTAAAAAGTTTAAATAGTTTAACTCAAAGATTCAACTATGTGGGGGACCGAAAATTATTCACTTCCACTTACAAAGCCCAGTAAAATAAAATTTTCAAATGAATTTAAAGCTACTTCTTTACTACAATGTCTAAGGTCTGCACTAGAAAACATAAAGATTAAGAGAAGCAGAAAGGCTCTCAAAGCAAAATGCTTTAAAAGCTAGATCGCTGCAAGTATGTATTTTGCTTAGAAGCAATAAAAATTAAATTTCTTATCATTTTAGATTTGCCTCTTCCCTGTTTAGTCCATTTCCTTATTAAGGATTTCCTTAGATGTTCTAGTTCACGAACTTTAACCACTAAATACGTGTACTTCTCTTAGATGTCTTTTATGTTCTTGAGAATAAGTTCTTCATAAAAGTTTATTCCAATTATGCAGGTTTTCGGGAAAAGCGCTGAACCAAAGACAAGAGTAGCTACAAAGTAAATCTCCACTTAAGAAGTTACAGATGTCATGTCCCAGCAGGAAAGCAATGAAAGGTTCCCTTACTCTGCCCTTTCAGCAGCCCGATATCAGGATCCTAGATCATTCTCGACACATCCATCACCTGCCTGTCTCCCACAACAGTCCTTCTCCAAGTCTCTTCTCCCAGCTATCTCAAAAAAAGACTCCAAGGATCTGTCACATACACCCCTAGCCTCGGCCCCATTTCTCAACCTTCAATTCGCCTGTCAAAAAGCAAAGAAGGTTAACGCATCTCTCCCAACAAAAAGTGAGATCACGGAGCGGGTGCTAATAAAAAACCTTGTTCCATTCACATCAAACCTAGAGAGGCGGCGGCAGAGAAACGTGTCTGGCGGGATGGAGTTAGGAACGACGTTCCCCACGTGGACCTAGAGAGATGGTACCCAACTCACCAGGCCATCGATCTGTACTTGCTTCACAGCCCAGTCTCCGGAGCCGCCTTTGCCTTTTCCTTTCCCGGCTGCACCGGTGTTGGTGGTGGAAGAAGAGGCAGCGGAGCTGGTACCTTCCTTGCGGGACGCCATGTTCCCAGCCAGACAGGAAAAAAGAGAAACTGACTATTCGGAAGCGGAAGTAGAGCTCGCGTGACGTTGCGCGCAAACCCCTGTTCGCGGGGCGGAGTTAGGAGGATAGTAGAGCGTGGGTCCCGCCTACCTCCTCTTTCCAGACTCTTTCCCGGGCAGGATCTTTTGCGCACGCGCATTCTGCGTTTGCCGTTCTGTCGCTGTGTTTTAATACAAATATAGATGTTTCTTAACGTTTTCTATTTTATGCTTAGGCATTCTCCATTAGACAGATGATCATAACATTATGCTCGCATTTCTGTAACGTCTCATACAGTATAAGTGCTTTCACTTCTATTTTTTTAATACCCGTTTCCAATCCTGCAAACTATAAGCGCTATATCAGCTCGCATTATACATATTAGGAAACATAGACATGATTTGCTCGACATCATTCTGTTAGTTAGGGAAGAGCCGGTATGGCATAATTTGTCTTATATAATTTTAGTTAGTAGTCTCCAACCACTTAGCTTGTACGAAAATGGATTAAAAATGGGACTTCTGTCAGAATTACCAGAACTAATAGCCCTTCGCAGCTACTAGTTTCATATAGATATTAACGTGAATATAGTAAAAGAGCAGTTATTATGTAAAGTGTTAAACGATGATCCAAAACGTATTTCCTAAAAACACCTGACTTATGACACACTGCTCTGAAATAAGCATCTTAATTCTTTAAAAGAGTACTTGACAATTTAGAAAGCCTTCTTTCTCATTCAGTGGAGAATGTTCTTCATTCAATTGTATGTATTTAGAACTGAATGAAGTAAGTAGATATGTCAATGAAGGATGATGATTCCTGCCCTGAAATATTTTATTGTCTTTGTTGTTGGGGTGTTTTAGTTTCACAGGCTGCTCAAAGGAGATACCATGAAATGGGCTGGCTTTAAACACTTGAAATATATTAGCTTTCTGTTTGAGACCCATGGGAATGTCCAAATCCAGGCATCATCAAGCCATACGTTCTTCTGGAAGACCAGCTGCCAGAGTTCCTTGGCTCCTCTGACAAATGGCAAGGCTCATGGCAGTTTCTGTTGGTCTCTCCCTTTTCCTCCAGATTTCCTTACTTTCAGCTTCTTGGTTCCACAGCCTTTTTCTCCTTATTCATGCTATTTATAAAAGACACCAGTAAGAGGATTAACACCTATCCTGAATGAGGTGGGTTATACCTTAACTGAAGTACCCTCATAAAAAATTCCTACTTAAAATGGGTTTACACACGCAGGAATGGATTAGATTGAAGAACATGTTTTTCTGGGATACATACTGCTCCAAACCACCACATGGTAGGAGAGGGAGTGTTGTATATGGGAACAAAAATAGTTACACCTGATGAGGGTTTCCAGGACACATTCCTGATACAAAATGAAAAGTTAATATTTGGTATTTTCTAGTGTTCCATAAATGTATAAGTATTGAAAATTGATCATGGTAAATTACACTAGTAAACAGAAATCGAAGGAAAAATCATAAAGAAGGCATAGACGGTCAGGGAAAGGAGAAGGAAGAGAAGGGAAGGGAGGGGAGGGAAGGAAGGGAAAAACAGAATTGGAAGTTTGTGTATGCCACTGGGTAGATGGAATAATGCGGATCATAGAATACCTAAGCTACTTCTGAACAATAATAAATGTATTTGCTTTATCCTATGATTTACAAACAATTATTTTACAAAATTACTGTACCAATGTTATCACTAACAATAAAACCACAGAGTAAATTTTAAATTTTCTTTTCAATGTATTGTCATTAGAAATATCCCACTAAGATTTTTTAATTAAAAAAAAGATTTGAAGTCATATGTGCTAAATACTTCACATAGGTTCTTGGTTTTTTGTTTGTTTTTTTGTTTCGTTTGGTTTGGTTTGGGTTTTTTTGCATGGGCAGGCACTGGGAAATGAACCTGGATCTCGGGCATGGCAGGCAAGAACTGGGCCTGCTGCACCACCATGGCCAGCCCCATAGGTTATTTTAAACTGACCCAATGTGGTGATTGCAGCCCTTCTGAAATAGTACTCCTCAGAGTGCAAAGAAAAATAAAAAAGAAATCAAGGTCCCTGAGTTGCTTCCAGAGAACTCTTTTGTTGCTCAGATGTAGCCTCTCTCCCTCTCTCTCTCCCTCCCCACCCCAAGTAAAATCATTGCCCTCTGTGCTGATTTGAAACTGTTATGTACCCCCCAAAAATCCTTGCTCTTCTAATCCTGATTCAATATTGTAGGGTGAGATTTTTTTATTAGATTGTTTCCATGGAGATGTGACATATCCAATTGTGTATGACCATTTAATTAGATTATTTCCATGCAGATGTAACATACTCCATTGTGGATGTGACTTTTTCATTAGGTGGAGATGTGGTGGATCTTGATTACTTTACTGGAGACATTAAAAAGCAGACACATGGAAACATTTAGGAGAAAATTTAGACACAAAGGTTTGGAAATGCAGAAGCCTCAGGAGTTTCAAGGAGCTGAGAGAGCTGACAGAAGCTATACGGGAACCAGAGCCCAACAGATGTCACCATGTGCCTTCCCATGACACACTAAGGTAAGAGATGAAACCCAGAGTTCTTCTCCAGAGCAGCTAAGTCAGGACCCACAGACGCCTAAAGAGAAAGCCACTGGAATCAGAAGCTACAGGCAACGGAACCAGGAACAAGGACAAGCAGATACCAGCCACGTGCCTTCCCATGTGATAGACACTGGCCTTTCTTCGGAGTCAAGGTATCTTTCTTTGGATGCCTTGGTTTGGACATGTTTAAGGCCTTAGAACTGTAAAACCTGTAGCTTAATAAATCCCCTTTGTTAAAACTGATCCGTTTTTGGTATATTGCGTTCCAGAAGCTTTAATACACCAAAATACCAATACCCTTATTCCTATGTGGAACATGATGTCCACGGATGTAAGCCTCCCTAGCAATGTGGGATATGACTCCCAAGGATGAGTCATGACCCTGGCACAATGGGATCAACAATGAATACCTTACCAAAAGGGGGGAAAGAAATGTAACAAGGTATCAGTGGCTAAAAGATTTCAGAGAGAGCCAGGAGGTTATTCTGGAGGTTACTCATATGCAAGCTTCAACTAGATATAAAGGAATTAAGGGAAAAAATGCCTGAAAAGTAGAATTTGAATTAGGAAAGCAATATAAACATCCTAGCCAGAAAACACCTAGAAGAAGTAATGACATTTCATTCCTGGATCAGTGTCTGCCCCTTTCTTAGTAGGCACCATGGCTGATTCCTCTACCCCTCACCAGTCTTTAAATATTGAAGAGCACCAGTGTTCCCCAGTGTTCCCAGAGCACCAGTGTTCCAAAACTTTGGCATCATCCTTGATTCCTCTGTTTCCCTTAAACCCCACTGCTGATCCATCACTAAATCCTAAAAGCTCTATCTTAAAAATATGTTTATTGATGAATTGACAGGAGGGCATGGGAATCTTTTTTTGTTATTTTTATTGACAAATTTTCATGCATATACAGTCCATACATAGTGTACAATCAATGCTCACAATATCATCACATAGTTTTGTATTCATCACAATCATCATTTTTAGAACATTTGCATCACTCTAGAAAAAGAAATGAAAAGGAAAAACTCATACATTCCATACCCCTTACCCCTCACTTTCATTGACCACTAGTATTTCAATCTAAACAACTTTTTACCCCTTATCACCCAATTATTTATTAATTTTTATCCATGTTTTTTTTTTTTACTCATCTGTCCATATCCTGGATAAAAGGAGCAACAGATACAAGATTTTCGCAATCATAGTCACTATTTCATTTTACAATCATCTTCATGAATCAAGGCTACTACACAGCTCAACAGATTCTTCCCTCTAGCCACTCTAATACACCATAAACTAAAAAGGAATATCTATACAATGCATAAGAATAACCTCCAGGATGTCCTTTCCACTCTATTTGAAATCTCTCAGGCACTGAAACTTTGCGATCTCATTTTTCTCTTCCCCCTTTTGGTCAAGAAGGCTTTCTCCTGGCTCCTGACTCATCCTGGGATTTCTGTTCCATGTTTCCAGAGAGATTTACACCCCTGGGAGTCATGTCCACATAGCGGGGAGGGCAGTGAGTTCACCTGCCACATTGGCTTAGAGAAACAGACCACATCTGAGCAACAAAAGAGGTTCCCTGGGGATGACCCTTAGGCCTAAATTTAAGTAGGCTTAGCCTATCCTTTGCCAGAATAAGTTTCATAGGGGCAAACCCCAAGAAGGAGGGCTCAGCCTATTGATTTGGTTGTCCTCACAGCTTGTGAGAATATCAGTAATTCTCCAAATGGGGAAGTCCTTTCTCCCCAGTCTTCCAAGAAGACCTTCCAAATACTTCTTTATTCACTCCTCTGATTACTCTGGGGTATATTGAGGCATCACACTAACCTGGACAAACCAACAAGATCTTACACCCTATTCAAGATCCCTTGTAATTATAGTGTTCAACTAAACTCACCATACAAGTTAAAATAGATAATGGGCACTGGAATCTTGCAGTGGGCAGGGCTAGCATGTGTCTTAGTGCTCCCAGGCATCCCCCACCAGGGGCCCTTTGTACACTGTACACCATCACCCAGGGGCCCAGCAAACTGGTCAAGCAGCACCGCAAAGGTCCCACACAGTAGCAGCAGTGGCTTGGAGTTTCTAAAATGCAAGCAGTCTGCCCTGCACACACACACGCCCCTACTGCCCAGCCACTAGGACCCCTGGCCCCTATTGAGCTGGGGTTCCAGGCTTGAGTTCAATCAGGTGAATGGCCGGCAGCCCCTGCCACATCCCCACCCCTTGATGTGGCCCAGGAGACCTACATATTCGCCCACCAGGAGAATGTCTACTTTGTGTCCAAAGCCTGGCAATGGGGGGAGCAGCAGTTCTTGGCTAGAATCACCAACTGCTCATGACCACTGCCTCAGAAGGAATGTTGCGGGTGCCAGCCTGGCCCTGCCCCACTGCGGACCCTCTGCCCACCACACCTGCCAGCATTTGGATTTTTGTAGCTGCTGTTCCCCAGCCTGACCATCCCAGGTTGCCAGGGGTAAGGGGTAGAACTCTGACCTCAATCCTGCTCACTGTGGCCCGGGCCAGGCACTTGGAGCTGCCAGGGAGAAGCTCTAGGCAAATAAAGTGAGAAATTGACCAAAAAAAGTATTTTTCCCCAAAGAAATGAAGACATATTTACACAAAAGCCTGTACTCAAATATTTACAACAATTTTATTCAAAATAGCCAAACACCTGAAACAACTGAATTATACCTCAACAGGTAAATGATTAGACGAACTCTGATATAGCCATACCATGGAACACTACTCAGCAATGAAAAAGAACAAGCCATTGATACACACTTCAATCTGGATGAATTTCCAGAAGACTGTGTTGATTGAGAAAAGTCAGTCCCAAAAGATTACATAATGCCTGGTGCCATTTACATAAGATTGTTGAAATAACAAAATTATAGAAATGAGAAAGAGATTTGTGGTTGCCAGTGGATAAGGAGAAGGTGGGCTGGGAGGAAGGTGGGTAAGACTAAAAATAAAGGCAACCTAAGGGATCCTGGTGGTGATGGAAATGTTTTGTATCTTGACTGTATCAGTGTCAATATTCTGGTTGCAATATAATACTATAGTTTTGCAAAATGTCACCATTTGCAGAAACTAGATAAAGGGTACAGGGAATGCCTCTGCATTATTTCTTAACAACTGCATATGAGCCTACATATATCTCAAAATAAGATTGATAATAACAACCGATTCCAACCCACTACTACTACAAAGTCACATCATTCCTTCGCAATAGTACTGCAGTATTCTACTAATTGGTCTCTGTGCTTCACCCTTTCCAGGTGTTTGCAACATCACAACCAAAATGTTCCTTTTAACACCTAGATCTCTTCATCACTCCTCTATTCCACATCCTCCCATGGGTTTTACTTGAAGTGTTCTACTTTGCTAGCTGCCAGAATGCAATATGCAAGAAACAGAATGGCTTTTAAAAGGGGGAATTTAATAAGTTGCAAGTTCACAGTTTATAGGCCATAGAAATGTCCCAATTAAAGCAAGCCTATAGAAATGTCTTATCTAAGGCACCCAGGGAAAGATACCTTGGCTCTAGAAGGCCAATGAAGTTCAGGGTTTCTCTCTCAAGTGAGAAGGCACATGGTGAACACAGTCAGAGTTTCTCTCTTATCTGGAAAGGCACATGGTGAACACGGGCAGGGTTTCACTCTCATCTGGAAGGGCACATGGCAAACATGGTGTTATCTGCTAGCTTCCTCTCCTGACTTCCTGTTTCATGAAGCTCCCCAGGAGGCATTTTCCTTCTTCATCTCCAAAGGTCACTGGCTGGTGGACCCTGCTACTTGTGGCTATGTCATTCTGCTCTGTTCTCTTTGAATCTCTCTTATTCTCCAAAATGTTTCCTCTTCTATAGGATTCCAGTAAATTTGGGTCTAATCAAGACCCACCCAAATGGGTGGAGACACGCCTCCACCTAATCCAGTTTAACAACCACTCTTGATTAAATCACATCTCCAGGAAGATGATCTAATTACAATTTCAAACATACAATACTGAATAGGGATTAGAAGGAACTGCTGCCTTTACAAAATGGGATTAAGATGAAAACATGGCTTTTCTAGGGTACATATATCCTTTCAAACCGACAGATGAAGTAAAAGCCAAAATCGTGCAAATGGTCTATAATCATCTCCTCCTCTCTACTCAGATCCCCTATTACTATAACCATAAATAAGTGAAATTTGAGGATATAAGGTAATCATTTAAATTGAGTGATATGGACTCTGATAAGAAAATATCATTAATACCTAGATTTTTAAAAATATATTCTCAGAAACCTCCTGGATTATCTGCGCTGAATTTATTTGAAGTTGCCTTGGTTTTAAAATACCTTAAAAATAAAACAAAATGAAAAATTCTCCCAAACTTGGATTTTTCTTTTCATTTAAACCAATAAAAATTAAGTTAGAGTGGTGATATGGCATTAGCTGATGGGACAGCTGCAGTAGCATAGAGAAGCTGTGGAGTCAAACTTCAAACACAGCATTTGAAAAAAAATGCATAATTTCCTCATTTTGTTACTGTATTATGGTTTACACAGTAATGTATTAAGGGTGATGGGATGTTGAATTTACAACTTGCTTTCAAATAGTTCAGGAAAAAAATATGTACTTATGTGTATGTACATACACACACACACACACACACACACACACACACACACATATATTTCAAGAGAGAACGGTAAAGCGGTTTCAGGTAGAATGCTAGCCTGCCATGCAGGAGCCAGGTTTGATTCCCAGCCCATACACCTTAGAAAAAGAGAGAGAGAGACAGAGAGAGAGAGAGAGAGAGAGAGAGAGAGAGAGAGAGAGAAAGAGAATGACAAAACATATATAAAATGTTAACATTTGGCCAATCTGGCTAAAAGATATGTGGTAGTTCATTGTTGCAACTTTTTTGTAAGTCTAAAAATATTTTAAAATCAAAACTAAAAATTAAAGGTGACATGAAAAGGAATGACCTATATGCAAAATATAACAAACACATAAAAGTAAGAGACACTGAATGGATGCTTTTAAATACAGCTCATTATTTGATACAATCTTTGTGTGACAAACTCTCAGATTAAATTTTGATTTAGCAGTGCTTTTAGCCAACTTGCTTCTTTCAACACTTCTTTGACTCAAATGTGAGCAAACAAGATTTATACTAACATTTGAAACACAAAGATGGATGGTTGCGACCATTAAGTTGTATTTCTACCTCCAAAAAAAAAAAAAGGCAGTTTGATATTGTGGCTATTATTAATTTCATTGTGGGTATTCATTTATTGACTAAAATAAGTGTATTCTGTATTCCCAACAATATGCTCCTCATCCTCCCTGTCTCAGGAACTAAAGTTTTTAGTTCACTTCTGTATTTGCTGGAAATATTTCAAATGCAGTCATAGGCAAAATGAAAGAAGATGGTGAGAGCCTTCCAAAGCAAGCTTAGACTACATGGGGACAGGAAGCAAAGGATAGCCTGCCACACCTGAGTGCAAAAATAAAAAATAAACAGTCTGACAGTTTTGTTTCTGTGGCGTAGTGACTCTACCCACTAGATAAACACAGGCCTGTAAATGTCAGACTATGATCAGTCCATGCCTTAGAACCGGCCAGTATTGGGGCGGCTTTCCCCTGACTTACTTAGTAGACCCCTTGAAGTGAATAAAGAGTCAAGATACCAAACATGAATCAAATAATTTTTTAACATCATTTTATTCCTTTTTAATATGCAGATGTGGCCAGCTTTCAGACTTCTATAGAGGGCAAGTTTCCTTTGAACAACTGGCAGTCTTGGATCTTAGCTGCAGTAGGGCTCTTGGTGATGGGGTTGGTAGACATGGAGTGTTCCTTCTCAGAGCTCCCAGCCAAACTTGAGAGGACCAGCTTAGCATCTGTTCCAGTCTTGGTGTGAGTAAACGTGGGTAGAATATAATTTGATCTTTCTACTTACTGTCCCTCCAGGAAGTAGCTGTATATTCATGACATACAATTGAGGGCCAGTTCCTCTTTTGTGTCCATTGGAAACACAGAAAACAGGAAAGCACCATTTTTAAACAAAGAAGTTTTCAGCAAGAGATTTTTTTTTACAAGTTGTATATTGTTATCTCTTCCGAGTGTATTATTTTCTTTGAAAGGGGCACAAAGATTCTTTTTTATTAAGCTCAAGAGTAAGAATCACAGTGTTTTACCCTCATCTGTCACCCTAAAAAGGAGATATTTGATGATTATGGGATCTTCTAAAATATCAAATTCTCTCTTCTTAAAGAGGCACAAGTAACAGGGTATATAGAGAAACAGGAAGTCCACCCTCCAACAATACCCACTCACGAAGAGGGAAGCAGAAGCTATCTGTTCCATGGAAATAGGATGAAATGGAAATGACTATCCTAGTTGCACCTCCCAAAAGAATGCATGGTGCCATCAAAATTAATGGTAGGGCTGAGACACAAAAATTTAGGCCCAAGAAAAGTGAGAAGAAATGACATATGAATAGGACAGAGCTATAGTTCCAGAGTAAATTAGTACACTTTTTAGAATTCCACAAATATTCATTTGACCAAAGCATCATTCCCCTTAAAACACTAAATACTTTGCTTAATATTCAACTGGTACAGAAAAGACACCACATGGTAGATAGTTGAAAGAAGCTAATAGCAACAGTTTCTTCTGCATCTCTGCCTCCTAACAACTTTGTCAAGGATCAAAAAAAAAAAAAGACAACATATGCAGATCATCTTAAATTTCCTTCAATCAAGGTTATTATAATAGTGATACAATCATTCTTCCTTTTAAAGAGACTTTTTTTAGCTTAGGCTTAGGAAGTATTTGGCCCAGATTTAACAAATAGTCCATCAGTTGGGATGGTTTGTATTGCAAGAAACCAAAAATAAACAACTGAACAACAACAAAAAACAAACTAAATTATTTTAAGTAATATGGAAATGTAACTCTATCTTATAACTGGATGTTTACAAGTAGGATATCCTCCAAATGAAGCACCATAAAAGATGGCAGCTGTCTTCTGCCATGTTCTGAGTCTGTCTTGAGTTAGCTACCTCTGTAAACTCAAAATAGTTGCACACAGCCATGAAGCAATACGCTTCTTTTTTTATGTCTATTGGAAGAGGAGGAAAATTTCTCTCCCAAACATAGGGGAAAAGAGCAGTTTCTCTTTAGTCTGCTTTGGATCAATTTAAGTCATCAGTCAGTCATCGGCCTCCTTCCATGGACATATGTGGAATGAAACTATGAGAGGTTATATTTTGACAAGCTAAGTGATTTGTTCAGTGTTGTTAAAGGAACAATAGAGAGGGTAAAGTGAAGGCCAATAAAAAGAAAGCAGTATTCATTTATACATAAGACTCAGTGTGTGGGTATTTTCTATATATTTACTATAATAATAATTTTTAAAATGGCATTTGAATTTTCATCCCTGTATTTTGATTTATGGATTACCAACTAATATTAAAACAAAGTGATCTTGCACTGAAAACATTTGAAAATATTAAGAGTGATCTTTTATTCTGTATAATATCAGGTAGCTAATTTCTTTTTCTAAATCGATGCAAATGTACTAAGAAATGATGATCATACATCTATGTGATGATATTAAGAATTACTGATTGCATATGTAGAATGGAATGATTTCTAAATGTTGTGTTAGTTAATTTTTTTAATTAATAAAAAAAGTAAATGATAAGGGAGTAAGAAGTAATATATACTGTGTAGATTAAAATACCTGCTAAAAAAAAATTGACTCTATCCAAATAGATTCTATTCAAAATATATGTTAAACTAAAATTTAGATGCAATAGCATTAAATATCAACCAAGAAGGAGTCAAAATATTTGCTTAACATAGCAACTGTCTCAAAAATAACAGAAAATTCATGAAAAACTGTTTTTGCTTCAGATTTGTTTTACAGATAAAGTGCTACAGATACAATGGAAATTTCCTCAATCTTAATCCCCTCCCCTCCCTCCAGCAACCGTGATTATATATATCTTTCTTTTCCATGTTTTTGTACACTTAATGTGTATATTTTTATTTTCATATTTTGATTTTACATGTTTTATTTATATGTGTATACCATATAGCCTTATGTGTTTTTGAACTTTTCATAAAAGTTATTGCACGATGGTATGAAATTCTAGATTCTGATCTTTCATCAGTCCTTGCTTTTAATTTTGTTTCTGGTGCCTTTTATTATACACAAGTTTTAGCTTTTAATATAGTAAAATGAATTAACAAAAAAAATATATATATATATCAGGTAGCTAATACCTCCGATTGGTGTAATCCAACTACAAATGTTAAACTTTGAAATAATATTCTACTGGATTATTGAAAGCATGTTTAATTGCTTGCCACCAGGAGTTTAGTTTCTGCCCTGAAGTCCTCCTGCTGCTCAAAAAAATATACAAAACCATGAGTGAAAGAGTTGTCTTCAAGGTTTTGTTCAATGTAAATAAATAGTATTTTTACACAATCCTTTTAAGGATTTAACTTTTAATCTTTAAATTCCTTTAAGTAACAATAATAATATTTGCTTATATAGAGGAATTTTATAAAGATTCATTAATCTTCTAGAATGCTTTGATGGTTTAAAATAAAATACCCCTTCCTATATGAACTTCTCTACTAGTTTCAGTTTTGATTTAATTAAATTTCAAGTAGCGTTTTGTTATGCATTAAAGCAGAACATTTTCTCCACTTGTTGCCACTTCTTAACTTTTCTTTCCTTCTCTATCAGTTTTTGTTTCCATCAATAATTTTAATTAATAATAATGAATTACAAATAATTAATTTTTATTAATACCAATAAGCATTCTGTAGTAAAGTTTCAGTAGGGAGCACTATTCAGATCAGTTTTAGTGAACTAATCAATTCCTTTCAACTAACTTCACATGGCAGTGCTTGTTCTCTGTAAATATAATTTCAACCAAATAAGCTATTATGAAAAAGAAATTTGCTAGTCTAATTTTACAGTCATCTAACTGTGACCCAATAGTGGGTACTTCCTGGTTATGGTCTAGTTTAAAGATATCCTTAACAAACAGAAATCCCTTGAAACCTTTTGACTAAGAGATGGTTTTTTTCTCATTTGCTTTGGAGGAAAAGCTAACTAGTACCACCTGGGCCTATGCACAGGCCTCCAGCTTGCTTTCTTTAATTGACAACTGGGTGACATCAATAGTTCCTTAATGTCTCTTGCCCAAGCAGCTGGGATTCTTCATGTTTAACCAACCTTTCTCAACAGGAGATGCATTCTGTTGATACACTGAATCCAAATCAAATTGTTTATACTTTCAAAAGTAACAAATGTCAAGATAGCTGCTATAGTACATAAAAAGGATTTGGTTTATTTTGCTTTGAAAAAAATCTATACGTTTTAGAGAAAATTTATAAACTAGGATTATGAACCTGTTCAAAGAAAGGGCAGTTGTTTGGGGGAACACCAACCAACATCAAGCTTTCATTAAACACATCTGTTAATATATAATTCTCTAATTCTGGCATGTAGCTTTAACTTACTCTATCTGGATTGAGTTTGGCTGCATATGAAAGGAACTCAAATTAACAGCTTTTGCCAAGGTAGAAGTTTATTTTTCTTCTCATGTAAAAAGAAATTCACAGGTAGGAAGTCCAGATTTGAATTCTAGTTTTACAGTTACAAGTGACCCAAGCTCCTTCTCTTTATCTGCTCTGGCAGTGTTAGTACATGGCCTCCTTCTTTAATTTTACCGCATGGTCTAAAATAGGATGATGGAGTTCTGCTCATTATATCACATCCAAATTCTAAAGAATAAGAAGGAAGAGGGTGAAAAATACAAAAGCACCTGTTGCTAAACTAGCTTCCTTTTATCATCCTTCCCAGAATTCCCTTTTTAACAGTTCCACTTACATATTCTGGGCTTAAATTAATCATATGACTATACCAAGATGCAAAGAAGGGTGGGAAATATTTTATCTGGACACACTGCTGTCCAGAATAATATTGGATGTATGTATCTAAAAAGAAGAGAAGAGATATGGGTGGCAACTTGTGGTCAGTGCCACATCTATTATATTATGTTTCAGGATTTTGTGAAAAATGTCATATAGTCATTAAAATAATGAAAGAGCTATGTCAATTGACTTGGGGAGATTTCCACAAGGATTGTTGGGTGAGAAAACAAAACGCATAGAAGTAATAAAATGATTCCCTTTTTTTAATAGCAAAGAGTGACAAAAACCTCTATATATCTGCATGCATCTGTGTATATATGTATATTTCTTGACATATAAATATATGAACATGGAAAAAATTTAGAAGAATACACACAAGGTTGTTTACATGATGTGCTAGTTTGAAAGTGCCAGAATGCAGATTACCAGAAATGGAGCAGCTTTTGCAAAGGGAAATTTAATAAGTGTTCTAGTTTGCTAGCTGGTGGAATGCAAAATACCAGAAACGGAATGGCTTTTAAGAAGAGGAATTTAATAAGTTGCTAGTTTATAGTTCTAAGGCCAAGAAAATGTCCCAATTCAAACAAGTCTATAGAAATGTCCAATCTAAGACATCAGTGGAAAGATACCTAGATTCAAGAAGGCTGATGAAGTTCAGGGTTTCTCTCTCAAGTGGAAAGGCATATGGCGAACACAGTCAGGGTTGGTCTCTCATCTGGAAAGGCACATGGCAAACACAGTGTCATCTGCTAGCTTTCTTTTCTAGCTTCCTGTTTCATGAAGCTCCCTGGGAGGTGTTTTCTTTCTTCATCTCCAAAGGTCGCTTACAACTGGTGGATTCTCTGCTTCTCATGGCTATGTCATTCCCTGCTCTCTCTGAATCTCTCTTTCTCCGAAATGTTTCCTCTTTCATAGGATTCCAGTAAACTAATCAAGACCCACCCAAATGTGTGGAGACATATCTCTACCTAATCCAGTTTAACAACCATTCTTGATTGAGTCACATCTCCAGGGAGATGATCTAATTACAGTTTCAAACATACAGTACCAAATAGGAATTGGTAGAAATTGCCTTTCCAAACTGGGATTAGGATTAAAACATGGCTTTTCTAGGGTACATACATCCTTTCAAACTGGCACAATAAGTTACAAATTTATAGTTTTGAGGAAGTGAGAGTGTCCAAATGAAGGCACCAACAAGTGGTTACCTTCACTCAAGAAAGGCCGATGGGTCAGGAACCCCTCTGTCAGCTGGATAGTCACGTGGCTGGCATCTGCTGGTCCCTTGCTCATGGGCTCTGTTGCTCTTAACCTCTGTTCCTGTGGGGGTTCCTCACTTTAATTCTCCAGGGCTAGCTTTTCATCTCTTGGCTTCCCTTGGCTCTCTCCAGGTTCTGGCTTGCTGGACATTTCATGGCAATGTCTGCTGGGCTCCAAACATCTCCAAACATCTGTGTCTCTGTTCTCCACATGTCTGTATGTATGTCAGCTCTGCTGTGAAGTTTCTGTTGGCCCTGAGGATTCTGTCGTTTCTGTAGGCTCTGTCTGCTCTGAGCTCTCGCCAAAATGTTTCCTCTTTTAAAAGACTTCAGTAAACTAATCGAGCCCCACCGGGAATGGGCGTGTCACATCTCCATGGAGATAATCTAATCGAAAGTTTCTGATTTACAGTTTTGAATTAGTATTAAAAGAAATGGTTGCTCCTACAAGACTGGATCAAGATTAAAACATGGCTTTTCTGGGGTACATAATACTTTCAAACCAGCACACACGAATTACCTGGACAAAGAGAAAGGAGATGAACATCTTTGTGATGTTCCCTTGATTCACTTGTTATAACAGACATGCTATTTTTATAATTTGAAAACATTTTAAAAATGCTTTTTTAACAACATGACAGCCTCCAGCTCTATCATTATAGCACCTTTCACCATATATAAAAATTCACAGCAAACCAGCCCATGACGTAGCCTACCTTAGGGATTTTAGTGAAGAAATTAATAGGACTGTAATATGAAGCTGATTTACCTAAATTGTCTTAAATAACTTTTTTAGGAAAATTATTTATTTAGAGAGTATGTTAGCTATATAATGTTTGGAACATTGTATTCTTTTGGCTAATGAATGTTAACAAATGTTCATAAACATTTAGATATGAATATAAGGCAGAATAATATCACTATAGATATCTTTGCTGAATTATCTGGAATATTAGCCTTTATGTAACTAAAATTTGTGAATTGTATGTGGTTTTTACTTATTTAATTCCATTTAGGCCATGAATCTTTCAAGAAAATGTCTTATTTGGGAATTAGTCACACCTTATGGGAATAAATCATTCTCACATCAACTTGGCTTCATCAGAATTTCATGAAGAAAAGTTTCAAAGTCATGTAAAACAACATTCCATTATAAATTATATTTGATCCAGACATAATAATGAATATGAAGTGTATGAAAAACTAGGAAAAGTAAATTAATTCCCCACCAACCTCAGCTGAGAGCCAATGCCTATTTGGCATGAAAAATGTCTTGTATAGTGACTTCATAAAACAAGCTAGCAAAGCTAAGACATTATTGTTCCTGCAGTATAAGGTTAACAAAAAACCTTAATGACTATTAAAATTTTAATAATAATATAATAATTCAAAATTAAATTTCAGATTTAATCTTACATTCAAATAGCTCAATAATGGCAATGGTAATGATTGACTTTTGCCTTACTTCTGGCCAAATACTGATTTTCCAGTTGTTGTGATTACTAAAGCTACCAGAATGCAATATACCAGAAATGTATTGGTTTTTTCTATGGTGTCCTAGTTTGCAAGCTGGCGGAATATGATATACCAGAAACAGAACAGCTTTTAAAAATGGGAATTTATTAACTTGCAAGTTTACAGTTCTAAAGCCATGAAAACCTCTAAATTAAAGCAAGGCTATAGAAATGAGAGAATGATACCTTGGTTCAAGAAGGCCAGTGATGTTCAGGTTTCTCTCTCAACTGGAAAGGCACGTGGCGAAGGTAGCAACATCTACTAGCTTTCTCTCCCGGCTTCTTATGTCATGAAGCTCCCCGAGGGGCGTTTTCCTTCTTCATCTCCAAAGGTCTCTGGCTGGTGGGCTCTTGTGATTCCAGTGGCTCTGTGTCTCTTTCCAAAATGTTTCCTCTTTTAAAGGATTCCAGTAAACTAATCAAGACCCACCTGGAATGGGTAGGGAGTCACATCTCCCTCTAATAAAATGTTAATACCCACAATTGGGTGTATAACATCTCTGCGGAGATTCCTGTCACATGGAAAGGTACATGGTGACTTCTGCTGGTCCTTTTCTCCTGGGTTCTGGTTTCAATGGCTTTCTATCTCATCTTCTGCATGTCCTAGCTTGATTCTCCCTGGGCATTTCACACTAAGCTTTCTGGGCTTTTATCCTCTTCACAAAGGATTCCAGTAAAGGAGTATGATCCACCTTGACTAGACGGGGGTCACATCTCAATTGAAATAGCCTAACAAAAAGGTCCCGCTCACAACAGGTATGGCCCCACAAAAAATGAATTAAAAGAACATGGTCTTCTCTGGGGTACATAACAGATTCGAACCAACACACAATATTAGGCCATTTGACATCCAGCCAAGAATATATTCAGTCGCCCATTTAATGAAAATATTCTATTGGATAAACATAGTGACGATAATGACAGGTGTTTTACTGAAAACAGTCATTAGGAATCCTAATGCATGTAATGGCGACTGGGGAAGACTGTAATAAATGTCAATTCCTTTCTGATTGGCCCCTCTTAATCAATATTTGTTTTGATTCAGGAACCCACATTTTAAGCTAGCTCACTAAGAGCTGTTTTTGCAGATCTAAGATCAAGTTTTGAAAAACACTGCTGTATTAGAAAATTGTTGTAAGCTTGATAATCACCACCAGGCTTCTTTCACATTTGCTTAAAAAAAAGTAGAATATGACTCATTACCCTAATGTTATATCATATTTTTCTTTTTTTGTTTTTAATTTAATTTTATTAATAAAACCAATCAACATACAATATGAACATTCTTTTTTATCACATGGTTGTATATTCATCATCATGATCATTTCTTAGAACATTCGCATCAATTCAGAAAAAGAAATAAAAAGAAAACAGAAAAAATTTCACACATACCATACCTTTCACCCCTCCCATTCATTGATCACTAGCATTTCAATCTACCAAATTTATTTTGACATTTGTTCCCCCGTTATTTATTTTTAATCCATATGTTTTACTCAATTGTCCATAAGGTAGATAAAAGAAGCATCAGACACAAGGTTTTCACAATCAAATAGTCACGTTGTGAAAGCTTTATCATTATACAATCATCTTCAAGAAACATGGCTACTGGAACACAGCTCTACATTTTCAGGCAGTTCCCTCCAGCCTCTCTGTTACACTTTAACTAAAAAGGTGATATCTATTTAATGCGTAAGAATAACCTCCAGGATAACTTCTCGACTCTGTTTGGAATCTCTCAGCCATTGACACTTAATTTTGTCTCATTTCTCTCTTCCCCCTGTCAGTCGAGAAGGTTTTCTCAATCCCTTGGTGCAGAGTCCCAGCTCATTTTAGGATTTCTGTCCCACGTTGCCAGAAAGGTCCACACCCTGGGAGTCATGTCCCATGTAGAGAGGGGAAGGGCAGTGAGTTTACTTGTCGAGTTGGCATAGAGAGAAAGGCCATAGCTGAACGTCATACTTTTCTTAGTACTAAAAAATGGAGCGGTTAGGTTAGTCTTTTTTTTTTTTTTTTTTAATGTTTTAACTGTTTTGCAAGGCTGAGGTAGTAATATTTCTCTGTCTGTGGTGTGGGTATAGTTGGGGTGGGGGTTGGCATACAGGGATAGAGAGGATCTGAGTTGGAAAATAGTGAGCAATTACACTCAAGGACCCTGAATCCAATCCTACAATGAATTTCCATGACTTACAATTCCTAAATTTATGTCTGAAAATACTCCTATTTTTAGTTAAATATTAGCAGCCTTCTAAGTGATGGCTAAAGTGTACTGAGACTCTGGTTTCAAAAGATCTTGGTTCATTTTCATACACCTCTATCTTGAAATAAAATCCCAAATGTAAACAATTCATTTCAGTCACTTTGTAAATCATTTTTCTGTGTTGATCCTTTCTCTGAATCTTTAGCCAAAACTTTATTTGGGATGGATTCCAGGCCAGGACAAAAATGTAAAATTCCATACTGCTCATTCTTTGATTACTTTGCCTTGAACTGAAATGGATACTTGGCAGTTAAGTCACTGGGAACTTGAAAGTTTCTGATTTGAGCTAGGCTCTTAAAAATAATCTAGTCTTGCCAACAAGTTTGACAATGAAGAAAATGAACTGAGCTCTCTTGGGGAGTTGCTCAAGGTCAAATGGCTTGGGTTATTGGCAGAATCAAAACTCAAGTTCAAGATTATGACTCTTAGAAAATGAAGCACTTGAGACTGCATTCCAAAACACTCTCTGTGAGTGACTTAGGACGGTTTTAAAGCAAGGAGGGAATGCAATACCATAGGGCCCTCTATTCTGACATATTGCTCCTGAGTCGGTGTAGCTCCTATGGGGTGTAACAAGAACATTTGCACTTCAAGCAGGCGATCTGGGTTCCAGTAAGAATTCTGACACTAGTGAATTATGTACTTTTACTAAACTTGTTTAACCCCTTCTCTTTTTTTTTTTTTTTAGCATTTTTTTTTATTAATTAAACTTGCTTAACTTCTTTAAGGGAAAGAGCACAAACCCACACAATCATGGTGGCCAATATATGCTGGTCCCTTTTATTCCTCCACTTGGGAATCATCAGCATTAACGGGAATAATATACATTAAATCACTAAGGACAGTGTCTGGAACACATCAAGGTTCAATACAACTACTTCTTAGTCTGAGAGGCCAGTCTTTGAGAGGCTGCTGAGTGCCAGGTAATGTGCTAAACATATCAGGGAGGTTTTCCTTCACTCAGACCCAAGACTGCCCACGTGCGCCCTTGTGCAGAGATGCTCGCGCCACAGAAGTTTGCCGCCCAAGGTGCAAACTCCACTTCTGGCTCCTTACAGCGCGAGCACCCCAACTGAACGGCGCGCTCGCCCGGCGTGACGTCAACCAGTGGGCAGGTTCGAGGGATGGGAGCGTTTGCTTCCGGGACTAAATGGGTTCACTTCCGGGGAAGCCGGCGTCACCGGTAGCGGGGCGTTCGGTCCTGGTAGGCCAGGCATGAAGATCACAAGGCAAAAACATGCCAAGAAACATCTCGGCTTCTTCCGTAACAATTTCGGAGTCCGGGAGCCGTACCAGATACTACTGGACGGCACGTTCTGTCAGGCGGCGCTGCGCGGCCGTATCCAGCTGCGAGAGCAGCTGCCCCGCTACCTCATGGGAGAGACGCAGCTGTGCACCACCAGGTAGGCCCGATGAGGAGCGCGCGGAGGGGCGGATGTGGTAGAGGGCGAGCTGCTGCTCACAGACGTTCACTCAGCAAACGCTGCCAGCCCAAGTGGAGCAAAGCGCCCCGCCTTCGGGGAGTAGACCGGGAATGGAAGCTCCAGAGAGTTCCTGAGAATACTTACGTGTAGTTATCTTGACAAATGAGAACGCGCGTCTTGTATTCAGATAGTACTGGCTTTGAATCCTCGACCCAGTCCTGCCAGTTCTGTGGTTTCGTGCAAGTTATTTAACAGATAATAACTATGAAAGTGCTGTAAGGGTCACACGAAGTATCGTGTATATAGAGCGTTTATCAGTCTCTTGACCCCTCTTTAAATGGTTGCTGTTGTTTGCATAACTTTTTCTACTTTATGCCAAAGTTTTTCAAACTTCACAACTGCCTGTTAGGTAGCATTTTCGATTCCCAGGAAAAGAAGTCAGGAGTCAAGATTGTTTATGCATTCTCCTGTTTTATTAAGGACCAGTCATACGCTAAGCACTGCTCCAGCCACTGAGGATAACTTGGTGAACAGGACAGACAAGTTCCCAGCTTTCACTGCCGGTCAAGTGCGTAAGGCAGACTGCAAATTTTGACTCCAGGTCAAATGTTTTCCCACTTCGTCAAAGCGTCCGAACACTTCGGATGGAACCTTTTTGGGATGGGAGGTAGAGAGGATGGAATCATTAGAGGTTTCATAGAGGAGATAACATTCCCCTCAGTTCAATCTTGAGGGGAAGGATTAATGACAAAAGAGATAAGTGACATTCCTTGTTTTGGAACCTTTTGAGCAAAGGTGTGAAATGCTTGGATAAGAGGTTAGAGCACAGAGTATAGTTAGAAATGAAACTGGGAAGAAGGCAAATTGAGTTTAGATCTTGAAGAACTACTATTGAGAAATTTAGGTTTATTTTTCATTGTAGACTGTTGACTTTTTTATAAAGTGAGACAAAAATTAAAGTGACTGGGTACCACTGTCCATGATTAACCACCGTTGACATGGTTATATTATCCATCCAAATCTGTATACTCACGCACACTCACACACACACATAAGAATGGATTCTTACTGTGTGTATTACATTAATGGCCTGCTTTTCTTATGTGGCATTACTCATGAACAGCTTGCCACATTTGATCAGAGTTTCCCAAGCAGTGTCTGGGTTACAGACATCCCCAACTTTTGATCACCTCAGCCTCTTAAGCAACCAGACAAGTCCTAAGATGGCTTATACCCCCGAGTTGCTTCTGACTACAAGTAGCTTGTCTACCTCTTTCTGTATACCACAGAAATACTAACATTTTAAATACAGTACTGTGATATAAAAAAAGGTTGAGAAGTACTGTATGAAATTATATTCTACAACATTTTTTCCTTCAGAATTCCTATGTTTTAACTTTGGGTATCTTTAAAACATATACAAAAGTAGGTTAGTGTAATAATAATCGTTACCCAGCTTTTGCAATAATTAACATGGCCAATCGTTTCATCTGTTCTTCCCCTTACTGTTGGGCTCTTTTAAAGCATACTATTCTGTCAATTCTTTTGGCTGCATCCAGAAAAGATAAAGATGTCTTTTTAAAAATCAGGATCCAAACAAGGTACATAAATTGCATCTGGTTTCTATTTCTCATAAGTCTTTTTTAACTCCAATAGCTCCCCCTTCCCTTTCTTTTTCTATTTATGTTTTTTAGATATTATGTCTTGTTTTGCAGAATGTCCTGTGTTTGGTATTTGGCTGATTGCATCCCCGTGAAGTCATTTAACAAGTCTCCTTATTTTCTCTATTTCCTGATCCACAAGTAGTTTCGTCTAGAGGGCCTAAAGCATATGTAGGTTTGAAGATATTAGCAGTTTAATTTGAGGAGTAGAGCACCAAAATGTTATAAGACCTGGTTTTTGTTTTAGAAAAGATATCTGCAGTAATGTGAGGGTCAAATTGGAGAAAGGTAAATTTGTTTTGTGGTTGTTTAGTCAAGAGATAATGGGATCCTGAATCTGTAAAGGAAAGCAGGAACCCAAGGGTTCTAGGAGAAGATATTACTGAGGTAGGTAACCAGCAACAGTGAGAAAGAAATCAAATATGATTTCAAATATCTACCCAGGGTGTCTGATAGGATAATTTCACAGAGATAGTAAACTCTGTAGAAGAGAAAGTTTGGAGGTGGAAAAGCAGAAAGTTTGATCTTAAAAATGGTGAATTTGAAGAGCTGATTACCAGACATACATAGGAAAATATTCAATAGGTAATTGGAAATTTGGAACTGAAGTCAAGATAGCGTTCTAGACTGGTTGTCAAAGAAAGCAAAATATCTTTTCTTTTTTCTTTTTAAGAGGGTGTTAAAGAGAAATGAGGCAAGGTAGCACTTGATAAGAACTGGGTAGGACTGAAGAAGCCTTTGAGTCAATAGTTCTGTTTTTTTTTTTTTTCCACTAGGAGGGAGGAAATGCTTGGGGAGCTTATTAAAATGCTAATTTCTGACTTTACCATAAAAAGTGTAGATTTTGGGAAGACATGCTATAAAATACTATATTTAATTTATACATGCTATAAATTAAATTATAATTTAATAAATAACTTTCTGATTGGGTAGTTTATAGATGACACTATGAGAACTATTGACTTATGTTAATATGAAAATGTAGAATAAAAGGAAATTGTCCAAATCGGAATTGAAGGGTTCAGGGAGAGCAACAAGTGGTCAAGAGAGCAGATTATGTATTCAGTATATACGTGTTTGAATCCTACTCCACCACACACTGGCTGTGCAGTACACTTTGGATAAGTTATACAACTGCCCTAACTTTTTGTTTTTTTAATGGTGATAATGATAGTTATAGAGTTTTGTGAGGATTGAACAATTTAATAGCACTTAATAAGTGTTCTGCAGAATTTTCGTTCAATCTTTGAAAAATATTTGTTGATACCTTATTTATTCAGGTGTTTAATTAATGACCCTCAACATCATGATTTCTTTCTAAGCAGTTTTGTTTTGGATAGTCATATATCATTTTCTGCTCTCATTCTTTAAGATTTGCTTACCCTTTGATTCTTTTCCTTTCATCCATAATTTAGGTTCTCAGATTTTGAAATGATGCTTATGTACTTATGTAAGCTGTTGTTTTCTTTGGTATTGGCAGAACAGGCTTTGTTCCCCATTTCTTAAAATCAGATTTTATAGATTCCTAATTACATCCTGTTGAATTTTATAAAAATATAGTATTGGAGTTCTTGGGTATGTATTGTTTGTTTGTGAGCAGCTCTAAATCTTTTACCAACTCATATATTAAATTATTTTATTCATTACTGAGTAAAATATTGTTCATTTGCCTAATACATTCTAATTAATCCATACCAATCAAAATATTTCAAACTTCCATTTTGAAATTCCTGCCCTGTAGAATCATTTGAGATGAGGAAACTGGGGAGAGAAAGGTTAAGTGACTAGATCCAGGGTCACACAGCTCATTATAAAGTCTCCAACCCTTACAGTAGTGGAGATGAGAATATATAGAGATGAGAATATATAGAGACTTTGAAAAAAATACTTTTTTTAATGACCTGTTGAGAATTTTTACTTTTCTGAACTGAAAATATCTTGGAAGTGTTGATTTTACTTGAAGTAGAATCTTATAGCACTTTGGTTAGGAGCAAGGGAACTGCTTGAATTCATATTTCAGCTCTACCATTTCTTAGTTTGAACTTGGGCATGTTACTTTAAAGCTTTTAGAATGGGGTTTTCCAAAATAAGGATAACTTTAGAGTAAGCTGCCTAACTTCACAGGGTTGTTTTGCAATTCAGTGAGAATTATATAAAGAGTAAACTAGCATGCTACCTGGCACACAGTAAGTGCTCAGTAAATTTTAGCTAGTGTTGCTTTTCTTTCTACTTGATGCGTGCATTTTCTTGGTCTTCTCTATTAAAAAGTGACAAGTCAATTTTTTAAAAGCTAATTTGTGACTGCCATGTGACAAATTCAGATTGTTTAAAAAAATGAATATTGTTTCTTCTTTATGTGAACAACTGAAATGCAATTGTGGGCCACTAATGAAATTTTTTTTCAGATGTGTATTAAAGGAGTTAGAAACACTGGGAAAGGACTTATATGGGGCAAAACTGATTGCACAAAAATGCCAAGTTCGAAATTGTCCTCATTTCAAGAATGCAGTGAGTGGATCAGAATGTCTGCTTTCCATGGTTGAAGAAGGAAATCCTCATCACTATTTTGTGGCAACACAGGTAATAATGTTTTTTAAATTACAAAGTAAACTTATCCATTTCTATAGTTAGAAAAAAATTAAAAATAAATTATAGACTAAAGGTGTGAAGGAAAATTAAGTAGAGCAAAGATTTTATATTCTCTATTCATGAATGTTTTTTCATGTTCATGTATTTCATACCATTTCTCAAAAAGGCATGGTTCATATTGTTTAAAACCTTACACCTGACATGGAATTGTTTTGAAACTTTTTATGACTGGGAGGCAGGAGAAGAGACACTCTCTCAGTGTTGACATTAATAAGTTCACATACATAGAAATTTGCTTAGATACACTTTTCGAATCATATACAGGTAGAGTCAGAACTGAGTCTAGCATCTGAGTCAGCTAATTCCTACTTCATTTCTATTCCTTCAACCTTTCAAGCATTCTTAACCCTGTCTGAAACATATCTTAGAGTAGAAACAAGAGGATCCACCTAATACATTCCCCTTTGCATTAGTTTATAATTTTTGGTCCTAGAATATTGGATAAATCCAGTTCACACCGTGCCACTTAAGAAGTGCTCTGTTTTTATGCTTCTCTTCCTTTTATCATAAAATACCCTATCAGTGAGACAAATTGTTTTAAAAAATGAAAACTGTGATCTTTATTTTTAGTAACCTTAAAGAATTTCTTATAAAGTTCTTAGAAACCTCTCTATTTTAAGGTGTCTTTAATTGAACCAAACATAATTCTGTTTTTCTTTTTAATAGGATCAGAATTTGTCTGTAAAAGTAAAGAAGAAGCCTGGAGTTCCTCTCATGTTTATTATTCAGAACACTATAGTCTTGGACAAACCTTCTCCCAAAACAATTGCCTTTGTTAAAGCTGTGGAGTCAGGTCAGCTTGTTTCAGTGCAGGAGAAACAAAGTATCAAGCAACTCAAAGAGGAACAAGGTATAGTGAAACACCCAGAACAGAGAAGAAGAAAAAAGCGCAAAAAAATAAGTGGCCCCAATCCTCTTAGCTGTTTGAAGAAAAAGAAGAAAGCACAGGATATAAATCCAGTTTCTGCTTCTGATAAGAAAAGAAAAAGAAAAAGAATCAGGAACCGATCTACCTCAAAAATACTTTCTGAGAAGCACAATGCGGAAGTATAATGAATCCTTTGGATACTTTTAAAGACTTTCCAATGTGAAAAATAAAGGTATACAAAAATTGTGGAAGTACTTATAATAAAAAACTAAACTTACTTTTGTAAGTGAATATGGACCCATAAGCCTCTGCTTAAAATGATCTGTAAAATAGAGTGTATGGGTTTAGGTGTGGAAGTATTTACTTTTCTGTTTCAGTGGTTTTGGGAGATTGTTTTTCAGTGTGTGTGACTTGGTGTGTCCTTTCTTTTCTCCCACTAAACTTTCTGTGCAGATAGTTAAAAATATTAAATATTGCTAAAAGGATGTGTCCAGTTCACAGGGGAAACCTTTTCACCCCTTCTAGTTGTAGAATATACCTTTATATTTCCATATAATGTGAATACATTGCTATCTATTGACCCATCCATTATCTCTTGACTTCTTATTAGAAAGAATGGAAATATTCGCTAGCTTTTACTCCTTCCCCTAATCTCCCTATATGTTAATATTTTAGTTTTTATACATTCCAAATTCAGTATTTTTCTTATTATGACCATAAACATTATTCACTGCTGATCCAAGTAGCATGTCATGATTACATTTATTTCTAATATTTTTTTTTAATCTTGCTTAATCATAACTCTGTTATGGGCTTCACAGTTTAATTTTCCATATAGCCATACCTATCAGATAATCAGATCGGTTTTTTCCCTTTGGAAGATATTTCTCCTGGTATCCCCGCAACATTCAATATAGACAGGTTTTTTTGTCCAGCATGTCACACAGCTGTCTGGCACTTCCTCTTGTCCTTATCTGGGGAGTTCTACTCTTCCTCCCTTTGTTATAGTGGAGTATAGTTTTTTTGTGGTTTTTTTTTTTTTTTACATTTTTTATTGTGAAATATAACATACGAAAAAGCAGTAAATTTCATAGTACATTGTATTAAGTTATATAACAGAGATTTCAGAATTTGGTATGGGTTACAGTTCCCCATTTCCTTATCTTTTTGAGAAAGGGAATACAGGAAGTACATTTTTTGAGGTTCAGTGTATCTCTCTACCCTCATATTTGTTGCAATGATAATCCAGTAAGAATTCTTGGTTGAAAATCATTTCACTCAGTTTTTCTTGACTTGAGAACGACCTGCAAGGAGTTTATAAGGTGCTGGGGGGAGTTACCTTTTTTTTTTTATTTTACTTGTCCAACAGGGAGGATGCTTTTTCTTTTTCAAATCTGAATGTTAACTTCAATAGCAAGAATCACAAAATAGTCTTTTTATGATTGATTCATGACATCAGTCATGAGCATTCATGAGTATTATCTGAAAATATCTTGATTAGTCTAAGGGTCAATTAAGAATTGAATAATCAGGCTTGTCTTTTGTAGGCCATTACTCCCCAACTGTTTGAGTCATTGCTTGGGCCAAAATTAACAAGTTTTTGTATGGTAAGATTGAAGTGTAAATATGTTTGAAAAGTGTAAATCCAGTCAGTAGCTCCTGACTTGGCGCTTTCTTTGACATTTTAGAACAATGGGGGTTTTTTTTAATTTTTTTTTTTTTTTTTTTTTTTAAACATGGGCAGGCGCCAGGAATCTAACCCGGGTCCTCTGGCATGGGCAGGCAAGCATTCTTGCCTGCTGAGCCACCGTGGCCCACCTGGAACAATGGTTTTTAAGCTGAGCTTTTTCTGTGACATTTTAGAGCCGTGGTTCTTAATCTGTACCATCAAAGTATCATATTGGTAAGTCATGATACTTATGAAAAAGAACATTATGAATAAATTCTTACTAATGGCTAAAATAAATGACTTCTTAAATTTGACACAGTTCAAATTAATTCATACAAAAATGCTGTTCCCAGTTGAATTCAGTGATGCTCTTTTTTTATGGAAAGAGAAATTATAACTTCAACTACCCTGGGGAATAACACAAATGGTATCATCTGGCAAACTAGACTAGTGTTGGTGGGTTGTAATTTCACTTTAAATTCTATTTTAAGTTCTTGACAGAACTTT
Organism: Tamandua tetradactyla; assembly: GCF_023851605.1. NCBI lineage: Eukaryota > Metazoa > Chordata > Mammalia > Pilosa > Myrmecophagidae > Tamandua > Tamandua tetradactyla. The sequence goes on from NC_135332.1 coordinate 161,059,045, forward strand.
TTAATAACACAAGGAAAAAATTATTGAGAAAAAAATAATATAGTTCCTGTGAAGGAGGATAACATTTGTCAATAACAACAGGAATTGTTGCTGAGAAAGTGGTAAAGCAGGTGAAATCTACACTGAAGACGTATACATTTTAGGTTTTCCTTTTTTATTTTTAAACAAAATAAGGCTCATTTAGGCCTATTTGGTGCCTGTTAGTAGTGTCTGTGAACTGGAGAGCTGGAGAAACCTCCCTTTAAAAAATACCAGTTTTAAAATATTAAGACTTACAATTGCATTATAAAGTATTTTTAAATCTTAAAGCTGATATTTCATTTATATACTTTCCAAGTTAAATTCCTAGAAGATCTTTTAAGAATTTCATTAATTCTTGTACAATATTTTCATGGATATTGCCCTTACAGCACTACCCCACCCACCCCACCCAAAATAAAACCTACCTAAAATCCTTACCACTACTTTATTTCTTCATAAAATTTGAAAATTTGGGATTCCAGGGCCACATACCCATAGAAGAATATACACATGAATATAACCCAGCTTGTGGTTTTGGGTAAAAAGGTATTGATAAGACCTCTTATATTAGGGGATGGCTACTAGCATTGTTGGGGATAAAAGCGGAGTAGATGTACTTTCGAATTCTTTGAAACTTTGCCGTTCAGAAAAATGGTGTTTGTGAAGGACCATTATTTTACGAATACTTCCAAATATAGTGTGTGGAGTTGAGTACGGGCAGGATTCTGTATTCCTATATTTTTTTCACAGACCCACAGCTACTACTAAACCCCGTAAGTAGGTAAATTAAGGCTAGAAATGATTTCAGAACAATTCAGTTTCAAGGGTAAAATTATTTCCTTTTTCCCCCTATGCATATAGTTAAGAGATTATATTTTATGTCTGCACAGAGACATCAAGATAGCTGTGAATTGACAGGCTCAATAGTTTTTTAATATGTATAATGAATAGAGTTTGAATTATTTAACATGTTTTTTAAAATATGCCTTTTACTTTTACTGTAAATCTTTAATATTCTTAGTTTAAGTGTAAATGAAAAGAAGAAATATTACTTAGGATAACCCCATACACGGGTGCCTAGACTGAGCTTCAGAACTGATCTCCCACTGTCTTAAATCAGTGGTCTCCAAACATTTTGTCACACATCCTTACCTATAAAAAAAACTTGTGCATAATCTATAGTTTATATATGTTTGTGTGTTATGTCTATATGTTTATTGCTATGTATTTTAAAACATACTCAGAAGAAAACAAATTTTAAAGGATGATAAAGATAAATTATTTAAAAATGTTCACTCTTGAATGGCTCATCGGATCATTAGTATTTCAAGGCATACCAAGGCTTATCAATATTATTGGATGTGAATCTACTTTCAGGTAGTTTTTGTAATTCTTTTGTGTTAGTGCTGACTAGATCATTGGTTTTCCTTTATAATGTTGATGGCAGAATTTGTGATAGTACAATGTATTAATCCATAAATACCTGGTTAGATGAAAGTGAGTTCATGTCTGCTGGCTAAAAACCTAATTTGATTAACCACAAAGGAGAGTATAGCCTCTCTCCTTTAGTTTCTAGACCTAGCCTATTTCACAGACACAAAGCCTCTTAATTAAGGGAAGATGGTTCACTTGAAGAAGGATCCTAAAGCATTGCTAAAACCATTAAACTATAATGCTTTTCCCCCCAGGCCTTCCCCAAAGGAACCTGTTGCCATTCTCTACAGTTAATGTGTACAGGTGATTAGAAGTACTCAGACCTTTTGGAGATTACTAGACACTGGCTCTGAATTAATGCTAATTACTAGGGACTCAGGATGCCACTGGTCTGCCAAAGTGGGAGTCTATGTTAGTCTGGTGATTGCCCAAATTTGAATCTGTGGTTTTAGTTTGTCCATGAACCCATACTGATTTTTCCCCATTTCTAGGAGGTATAATTGTTGAAGACATACATGGCAACTGGCCATATCCCAGTGTTGTCTCTTTCTCATTTATGGATGAAGTGTCATTATTGTAGGAAGGGTCAAGTGAAAGCCATTGGAACATCCCTACTAGGATAGTAAGTTAAAATCAATAATGCATCATTGGAGGAATTGCAGCAGTGACTATCACCATCAAATACTGAAATGATGCAGGAATGTTGATTCTTATCGCATCTACATTTAACTCATCTATTTGGCCTGTACAGAAAGCATATGGATCTTGAAGAATGACTTTGAATGATTTAAAAATATATCAGGGGATGGCTTTTTTGCAGCAACTCTTCCAGTTGTAGTATCTTTGCTGGAACAAATCACAGACCCCAGCATCTGAATTGTAACTATTGGCTTGGAAAATGCTTTTGTTCATTTGTACTAATTTGATAGTACCACCAGAAGTAACTTGCTTTTCCCGAGCAGGGTTCAACAGTACACCTTCACAGTTTTGCTTCATGGTTATGTCAGCTCATCTGCTCTCAACCATAATACAATCCACAAAGATTTTGATTGTCTTGATATTCCACACAACCAATACACTGGCCTACTACATTAATGGCATTAAAATTGGATCTGATGAGCAGGAAGTAGCAAATACTGCAGATACCTTAGTAGGGCATATATGAACCAGAGGGTGGGAGATAAACCCCATGAAAAGTCAGGGGCCCACCATTTCAGCAAATTTCTGGGAGTCAGATAGTCGAAGCATATCAAAATAACTTATGAAAGGTGAAAGGTTATTGCACAACAGCCACTTACCATTCAAAAAAAAAAAAAGGCACAACAGCTTGTTTGGGCATTTTGAGTTTTAGACACCCCAAAATATGCTACATTTTAATATGCTACTTTGACCTAATTACTACATAACCCATAAGGCTGACAGATTTGAGGGAGTACTAGAGCAGCAGAAGGCTCTATAGCAAGTTCAAGCTGCAGTGCAAACTATTTTCTGCCCTGGCCACCAGATCCACGGATACTTGAAGTGTCTGTCGAAGTATGGAGCCTCTGGTACATAAAAGAATTATGGCATGGATATCAGGTTTTGGGGAAAATCCATGTCCTTTTCTGCAAGTAACTATTATCTTCCTGAAAAATAGCTACTGGCTTCTTATTGAGCTCTAATAGCGATTGAACACCTATCCATGGGACATCAAGTCACTAGGCAACCCTAAACTTACTATAATTAACTGGATGTTATCTGATCCATAAAGGTATAAAGTTGGCTATGTGCACCAAGTGGAAGTGGTATATAAAAGATTAAAAGTTTAAGCTAGTTCAGGATGTACAAGTAGGGTACATGAGCCAATAGCTCAAACTCCTTTGACATAACCCCTGCTGCATTACTTCTCTCCCTTAATTCAACCTATGGCCTGATGGAAATTTCCTATTGTCAATTAATTGAGTAGGAAAAAATCGAAGCCTGCTTCACAGATGTTTCTTCACCATATGCTGCCACCAACCAAGAGTTGATAGCTTCAACATTGTAGCCCCATTCACAGATGGCCTAGAAAGACAGCAATAAAGGAAAGGCTTCCTATTGGCAGAAGTTTGAACAGTATACTTGGTTGCCCACTTTGTTTAGATTGTGACATGGCCAGAAGTAGAGATCTGCCTTGAATTACGGGCAGTTGCTAATTGCTTGGCTGTATGGTTAGGGACTTGGAAAGAACAGGATTGTAAAACTGATGAGAAGGACATCTGGTGAAGAGGCTTGCAGATGCATCTTTCAGAGTGGCCACACACTGTGAAGAATTTGTATCCCATATGAATGATTAGCAATTAGCATTCATTGTAGAGGCTCTAAATAATGAAGTACACAAAACTGCACATTCAGTAGATGATAACCTCTTTTCCCAGTTACCTGAGTGCTTGCTTAATGGGCCCATGAACAAAGTGGTTATGTGCCAAGAATAGAAACTATACATATGCTCCAACCACAGAGCTAACCTAGCTACCACTATTGCTGAGTATACAACATACACATAGCAGAGACCAATTCTGAGCCCCTAATATTGCACCCTTCTTGGTGAAGGGAAGCAGATCAGCCAGCCACCTGGTAGCAGGTTGATTACCTAGGATCCCTTCTACATGGGTGGAGTAGAAATTTATCCTCAATTTAATAGAACTTATTTTATATATGCATTTGTCTTCTATAGTTGGTTGAATAGTGTCTGCCTAGAAGATATGTTCATGTCCTAACCCTAGTACTAGTGAATGTGATCTTATTTGAAAACAGCGTCTTTGAAAATATAATTAAGATAAGGATCTCAGGATGAGATCATTCCATCTTAGGGTGGGTCCTAAACCGCACTCTAAATGAGTAGGTCTTTATAAGAGAAACGAGAGGGGGATTTGGACACATAGAACAGAAAGTCATACATGGAAAAAGGCCTTGTGAAGACAGAGGCAGGAATTGGAGTTATCCTGCCACAAGCCAAGGCAGCCACCAAAAGCTGGAAAAGACAAGGAAGGATTCTCTGTGAGAGCCTTTGGAAGAGCATGGCCTGCCTGCCTCCAGAACGGTGAAAGAAGAAACTTGTGTTGCTTAAAGCTATCAAATTTGTGCTAATTGGTTGTGGTGGCCCTAGGAAACTAATGCTTCTTTTCTCATAATGCTTCTGATAGCAATACCATCCATGGACTTATGGAATGCCTTATTTGTTATCATAGTCCTCCACACAGTGTTGCTTCTGATCAAGGAACTTGTGGAATTAAATGGTCTTGCTATATACTTCATCACTTACACTGTCAGTTTGGAGGCAACCCATTGAAAAGATGGAGAATTTATCTTACAGAATGCTAATACAAGCTTTGAATCGGAGACCAATATATGGTTCTCTCTCTCTTAGTCAGAATACATGGAGCAGGAAATAAGATAATTTTTGCTTCCTGTCCCTCAAAACTTTGAACTCTATTGATTTGGAGGTCTCGGTTCCAGAAGAGGAATGTTTCTACTAGTAACACTAATAGTTCCATGGATATGATAGAAAGACTACCACCAGGTTATTTTCTTATGTTTTTTATGCTGAACCAACAGGCAATGAAGAGGATTACTCCTCTGGCTGAGGTGATTAATCCTCATTACCAAAAGTAAGTTGGGTTGCTGCTATAGGATGAGAGAGCAGGAAGGACTATTTCTGAAGTAAGAGTCTCTAGAATACCTATGTCTAATAGAAAAAGTTAATGTAAAACTGATACAAACAAAGTATAACAGAACAACTGTGAATTCACACTTCTTCAGGAATGAAGGCTTGTGTTATCTCACTAGCTAAAGAGCAAGGTGAGGTCCTGGATGAGGGTAAAGGAAACATGGGATGGGTTAATAGTTGGAAACTTTAATAAACCATTCTCAATAATGCATAGACCATCTAGTCAGAAGCTCAATAAGGAACTACAAGATTTTTTTTAAAACTTTTTTTATTAATTAAAAAAAAATTAACAAATATTTAAATATCATTCCATTCTACATATACAATCAGTAATTCTTAATATCATCACGTAGTTGCATATTCATCATTTCTTAGTACATCTGCATCGATTTAGAAAAAGAAATAAAGACAACAAAAAAAGAAATAAAATGATAATAGAGAAAAAAAAACTATACGTACCATACCCCTTACCCCTCGCTTTCATTTACCACTATTTCAAACTGAATTTATTTTAACATTTGTTCCCCCTATTATTTATTTTTATTCCATATGTTCTACTCTTCTGTTGATATAGTAGCTAAAAGGAGCATCAGACATAGGTTTTCACATTCACAGAGTCTCATTGTGAAAGCTATATCATTGTTCAATCATCATCAAGAAACATGGCTACTGGAACCCAGCACTACATTCTCAGGCAATTCCCTCCAGCCTCTCCACTACATCTTGAACAACAAGGTGCTATCTACTTAATGTGTAAGAATAACCTCCAGGATAACCTCTCGACTCTGTTTGGAATCTCTCAGCCATTGCCACTTTGTCTCATTTTACTCTTCCCCCTATTGGTCGAGAAGGTTCTCTCAATTCCTTGATGTTAATTCTCAGCTCATTCTAGGGTTTTTCTCAGTCCTTTGATGCTGAGTCTCAGCTCATTCCAGGATCTTTGTCCCAGTTGCCAGGAAGGTCCACACCCCTGGGGGTCATGTCCCACGCAGAGAGGGGGAGGGTGGTGAGACTGCTCATCATATTGGCTGGAGAGAGAGGCCACATCTGAGCAACGAAAGAGGCTCTCTTGGGAGTGACTCTTAGGCCTAAATTTTAAGTAAACTTGACCTAGCCTTTGTGGGGTTAAGTTTCATGTTAACAAACCCCAAGACTAGGGGCTCAGCCCATAGGGAATGGCTTTTAACAAGGGGAATTTAATAAGGTGCTAGTTTACAGTTCTAAGGCCAAGAAAATGTCCCTATCAAAACAAGTCTATAGAAATGTCCAATTTAAGGCATCCAGGGAAAGATACCTTGGTTCAAGAAGGCCGACAATGTTCAATGATCCTCTCTCAGTTGGTAGGGCACATGGTGAAGATGGCAGTGTGTACTGGCTTTCACGTGGCTCTACCAAATGGGACTCTCTCCAAAATGTTTCCTTTTTTGTTTTTAACATGGGCAGTCACCGGGAATCCAATCCAAGTCCTCTGGCATGGCAGGCAAGCATTTTTGCTTGCTGAGCCACCATGACCCACCCTGTTTCCTCTTTTAAAAGATCCCAGCAAGCAACTCCACCTTCAGTGGGTGGTGACATACCTCCACGGAAATCATCTAATCAAAAGTTACCACCCACAACTGGGTGGGCCACATCTTCATGGAAACAATCAAAATGCTCCCACCCAGCAATATTTAATGAGGATCAAAGGGCATGGCTTTTCTGGGGTCCACCACAGATTCAGACTGGCACAAGGATCTTTGATGATGAGGCAAAATTGCATTAGGGTAGGCCTTAATCCATATGACTGAGTCCTTATAAGTCAGAGGAAATTTGGACATAGTAAGAGAAGCCAGAAGTAGAAGGCAGAAGGACATCACCGTGTGACAGAGGATGGTCAGAAAGCTATCCCCAGGACACAAAAGATTTTAGAGAAAGCATGGCCTTACTAACACTTTGATTTTGGACTTCTAGCCTCCAAAATCATGAGCCAACAAATTCCTGCTGCTTAAGCCAACTGGTGTGTGATATTTCTTACAGCAGCCCTGGAAAACTAAGACAATTTTCGGTGTTGAGAAGTGGGGTGCAGGTATAATAAATACTTAAAAATGTGGAAGTGGTTTTGGAATAGAGGATAGAGGCTGGAAGAATTTTGAGGCATCTGATAGAAAAAGCCTAAACTGCTTGAAGTGAGCTGTAGAGAAAGATTTTGTTGGTGTTGTTATTTAAAAAATCATTTTAGGGGCGGGCCGCGGTGGCTCAGCGGGCAAAGTGCTTGCCTGCTATGCCGGAGGACCTCGGTTCGATTCCCGGCCCCAGCCCATGTAACAAAAACGGAGAAACAAAATACAATAAAACAAGAAAATGTTTCCCTTTCTTCCTCCCTTCCTTCCTTCTATCCTTCCTTCCTTCTCTCTGTCTTTCCTTTAAAAAAAAAAAAAAAAAAAAATCATTTTAGAGAATAAATTGTCATGAGTAGGATATTGGTAGAAATATAGATGTCAAAGGCACTTCTGGTGAGGCCTTAAGAAGGAACTACAAGATTTTAATGATGCACTGAACCATAATAAAGAATAAAAATATTCATAATTATTATAGACATAATTTCTATAACTGGTAACAAGGCCAGAGCTGCTATTTTTAATTTCCTTTTTCTACTACTGTGTTAGGTTATCTATTACTGCATAAAAACTTATCACAAAATTTAGCAGCTTGCAACAACAAGCATCTATTACTGCAAAAATACTGTGGGACAACAATTCAGCAGACCTATCAGACATGTATAGAATACTTCACACAACAAAACAGAAGACACATTCTTCTCAAGTCCACATGGATTATTCTCTAGGATAGACCACATGTTGGATCAAAAAACAAGTCTCAGTAAATTTTAAAATATTGAAATAATATAATGTATATTCTCTGACCACAATGGAATAAAGCTAGAAAAGAATAACAGAGGGAGAAATGGAAAACTCTCTATTATATGGAAATTAACATGCACTTACACAGCAATGAGTTAAGGAGAAAATTCGAAACAAAATTAGGAAATATCTTGAGATGAATGAAAATGAAAATACAACACACTGAAACTTATAGGATGCAGTGAAGGCAGTTCTGAGAGGGAAATTTATAGCTCTAAATGCTTGCATTAAAAAAGAAGAAAGACTTCAAATCAGAGACCTAACTTCAAAACTGGAAGAAATAGAGAAAGAGGAGCAAACTAAACCCAAAGCAAGCATAAAGAAGGAAATAACAAAGCACCATTTTTTGAAGAGACTTGTCTTTCCCAATCAAGAAGTCTTTGCCACCTTATCAAAAATCAGTTGGCCATAAAGGTAAGAGTTGATTTCTGAGCTCTCTATTTATTCCGTTGGTCTACATGATGTCCCTGTGCCAGGACCATGGTGTTTTGATTACCGTGGCCTTGTATAAGTTTTAAGATTGGGGAGTGTGAGTCCTCCAACTTCATTCTTCTTTTTCATGATGGCTTAAGCTATTCAGGGCCCTTAAACTTCCATAAAAAATGTGATGATTGGCTTTTCCATTTCTGCAAAGAAGGTATTAGAATTTTGATTGGGATTGCATTGACTCTATAAATTGCTTTGGGTAGTATTGACATCTTAAAGATATTTAGTCTTCTAACCCATGAGCATGAGATATCCTTACATTTATTTAAGATTTCTTTTGGCAATATTTTTTACTTTCCCGTGCACAAGTCCTTTATATCTTTGGTTAGATTTATTCCTAGATACTTGATTCTTTTGGTTGCTATTGTGAATGGAATTTTTTCCTTGATTTCATTTCTGTATTCGTTATTTGTATCTTGTTTTTAGTTTGTTCATTCTTAAAGGTTTGTTGATTTTATTGATCTTTTCAAAGAACCAAAGTTTTGGTTTTGTTGATTCTCTCTGTTTTGTTTTTTCTATCTCGTTTATCTCTCCCCTAGGTACTCCTACCTCACTCCACATAAAAAAATCAATTTAAAATGGATTGAAGACCTAAATATGAGAGATAAACTCTCAAACTCCTAGAAGAAGACATAATGAAGCATCTTCAGAATCTTGTGTTGGGCAATGGTTTCTTAGACATTAAACCCAAACCACAAGTAACAAAGACAAAAAGATAAATGGAACATAATCAAAATTGAATATATTTGCATCTCAAAGGATTTTATCATGAAGTTAAATGACAGCCTACACAATGGGAGAAAAAAATTGCATAACTTATTAAGGTTCAATAGCCAGAATATATAAAGAAATTCTTCAACTTAAGAAGAAAAAGACAACACAATTTAAAATTGGGCAAAAGATTTGAATAATCTCTCCAGTGAAGACAAATAAATGGCCAGAAAGATGTTCAACATCAATAGGCATCAGGGAAATGCAAATCAAAACACAGGATACCATTTCATACCCATTAGAATGGCTGCTGTTTAAAAAATGGAAAATGATAAGTGTTGGAGTGGATGAGGAGAAATAGAAAAATGTATTTATTGCTGGTAGCAATGTAAAATGATACAGCTACTGTGGAAGACAGTTTGGCAGTTCCTCATATAGAACTACCATATGACCTGGCAATCCCACTAGTAGGTGTATATCCCAAAGAATTGAAAGCAAGGATTCGAACACATACTTGTACACTGACATTCACAATGACATTATTCACAATTGCTAAAAGATGGAAGCAACCCAAGTGTCCATCAAACCAATAAGTGAATAAATAAATGTGCCATAAACATGCAATGGAATATTATTCAGCCATAAAAAGGACTGAAGTCCTGATGCATGCAACAAACATGGATGACCTTTGAAGACATCATGTCGAGTGAAATAAGCCAGAAACAGAAGGACAAATATTGTATGATTTCGTTGTTTTGAAACAATTAGACTACGCTAACTCATAGAGTCAGAATCTGGAATATAGAATACCAGCGGGCAAGGTAGGGATATGGAATGGGAAATTAAGGCTTAAAATGTTCAGGGTTCCTATTTGGAATGATGGAAACGTTTTGGTAATGGATGGTGATGATGGTAGCACAATATTATATATGCAATTAACAACACTAAAATAAGTGAAACATAATTAAAATGGAGATGTTAGATTGTATATATGGCAACAGAATAAACTGAAAAGATTCATGGCACTACGCTACACAAGCAATGAACCCTAATTTGAACTTTGGACTTTAATAGTACAATCATAAAAATGTGCTATCATCAATTTTAACAAATGTTCCACACCAATGCATGGTGTTGGTGGTGGGGGGTGGTTATGGGAATCCTTTATTTTATAGATGATTGTTCTGTAAACCCATAACTTCTCTAATATAGAAAAGAAAACAGGGGCCATCTAATTTTTTTGCCAATACAGCATAAACATTACTCAGAAGTTTATTGTTAGAGCACTCTGGCATTTTTAAATAACCAGCAGTTAGAAAAAAGAATGTTAAAAAGAAGATATATTATGAATTTGTTAGTTGATGTTTAGGTTTTCTAAAGCTGCTGAAGTGCAATATTCCAGAAATGGATTGACTTTTTCAAAGGGAATTTATTAAATTACAAATGTACAATCCTAAGGCTATGAAAATTTCCAAATTTAGTTATCCAGATGAAGATACCTTGACTCTGAAGAAAGACCAATGGTGTCCAGGGTTTCTCTGTCAGCTGGGAAGGCACGAGGCTGGTATCTGCTAGTCCTTAATCCCAGTTCATTGCTTTCATCTTCTGATGCCAGCTGCTTTCTCTCTAAGCGTCTATGGGTCCTCACCTAGCTTCTCTGGGGCAAACTCTGGATTTCATCTCTTAGCTCTGAACATTGTGTCTTGGTTTCATCTCTTTGCTCTCTGTATCGCAATCTCTGTATAGCATACATAATCTGAGTTTTCTCTCATAAAGGGGTCCGGATAGGATTAAGACCCACCTTGAATGAGTGGGGTCACATCTCCATAGAAACAACCTAATCAAGCAGTTCCACCAATAGTAGTTCTGCCTGCACAAGATTGGATTAAAAGAACATGGCTTTTCTGGAGTATATAACATGTTCAAATCAGCACAGTTGGTAAAGTATCATTTATCCTAACTGAAATATTATTATCTTTGCCCCAAAACATTATTTACTCCTTTTTTCTCACTGGTTTATGAATTGTTCTGATTTGAGGTAATTGTGTGTGTGTGTGTGTGTGTGTGTGTGTTAGAGAGAGAGAGAGAGAGAGAGAGAGAGAGAGAGACTATTGCACATAATGCACATTAGGTGTCCTTACTGTTTAGAATGAGTGTGCTTATAGTGCAATGCTACAAGCTGTTCCCTCAGCAATTCTCAAATAAGCTCTGTTTCCCAGAGGTCATCACTATTTCCAAGAGGACAGAGATACATTGTGTCTTTCCTATTTCTTTCAACCAAAAAAAACTGATTATAAGAGAGCCATCCTCTGACCACATTCAAAAAGTGCTGTCTGATCCTGTCCTTTCTATGTGTCATTTTCCTTTGCACTGACATATGCCTCCGGGGAATAGAACACCTTATATCTCACTTTATTTCTTACTGCAGTAGGAAATGGAAGCCCTTTTTTCATGTAGATGTCCTATAATTATGCGTCTGGTCCCTACCATGTTTGGCTAAATACATTCAGAGTCACCTGGAAATTTTTGGTGACTTTGGCAAAGTAGCAAAAAGATGGGGGGTGGGGAGAAATTGACTCTGTCAAAGACTGAAAAATAAAAACAAATATATGTACAATGGATATATGTACAATCAATGAAAGAAGCAGAATGTTGTGGAACTGTGGTTCTCAGCCATTACTGTGCATCAGAATCACAGACAACTTAAAAATAATTAGAGTTGACCAATCCCCAACCCAGAGATTTAGACTCATTTAGTCCGGGGCAGGGGTGGGGGTGGGGTCCAGATGTTTCCTATGTGCACCTAAGGTTGAGAACCACTGGTGTAGAAAAGAACTCGGGTTTAAGAATCAGGCGGATCCAAGTCCTAATCAACTTGGGCCTCTCCCAGCCTCAGTTTTCTTATTAGTGAGTAATATGAAATGAGAATATTATAAATAAGACAGTATCTGGCCCCATAACATGCTCAATAAACAGTTCTTGGGGTTACAGTGGAAGATTATGCAACCATTAAACATCCTATTTTAGAAGGATGTTTAATGATCTGAGAAAATAAGCTTTATTCCCTACCCCTATTCTCTCTCCATCCCCAAAATCTCCCATCGTCAACTTCTGCAGACCCCTATCCAGACTCTGTCGTCCTTCCTAAGGACACATTATGACTCAGAGTAACATTTCTTGTCCCTTGAGTGCACATTTGTCTCCAATGAGCACTTTCAAAAAAATCAAATGAGACTCTTTAGGGGAAAGCCTGGGCTTCTGAACACTGTAAAATCTCCCCCAAGTGATTCTAATATGAAGTCAAGATTCAAAACCGCTTATCTGAAACAGTGAAATCTCAAGCTTTGACATGCATGAGCCACATTTGGAGATTTTATTAAAATTCTAATTCCTGGGTCTTATCCTCAGAGAACTTGAGGATTTAGTAAGGCTAGGGTGGGGCCCATAGATTTGCATTTTTAACAAGCTCCAGCCCCAGGCAGCATCAGCATCATCTGGGAACTTGTTAGAAATGCAGTCATGGACCCCACCTCAGAACTGCTAAACCAGAATTTCTGGGGGTGGGGCCCAGGAACCTGCAGCTTAATAAGTTCTTCAGGTGATGCTTATGTACACTAAAGCTAAAGCATGGGCACCATGGACCTTGCTTAAAACATAGTAGCAAAGCAAGAAATTAGGCGGCACCAGGAATCTGAGAACATCACAGTGATTCTGACTGGCCAAGTTTCAATCAGGTGTCTGACCTGCAACCAGAATATGAGACCAGTTCCAGACAAACCATGAGGGCTAAAAGGTGATGTGAAGACTGAGGCAGAGATGAGAGTTATGCAGCCACAAACCCAGGAATGCTGGGCAGCCACCAGAAGCTGGAGGAGTCAAGGAAAGGGTTGTAGTTTTCTTGGCTGCTGAAGCAAATACCATGCAATGGGGTGAATTACACACCAGGAATTTTACTCACTTAAGGTTTTGAGGCAAGGAAAGTCCAAAATCAAGGCGTCATCAAGGATGCTTTCTCCCAGAAGACTGGGGTTTTCTGGGGCTGGCTGCCAGTGATCCTTGGTCCTTGTTCCCTTGTCACATGGCAATGCACATGGCAGCTTCTTCTCTCTTTTCTCCCAGGTTCCATTGACTTTCAGCTTCTGGCTGCTCCCTCTGGCTTTCTCTCTCTCTGTGACCTTTCTTAAAAGTCTTTCAGTAATAGGATTAAGACCTCTCCTGATTCAGCTGGGTCACACCTTAACTGAAATTCACAGCCTCAGGAATGGATCAACTTTAAGAATGTGTTATTCTGGGGTACATAGCTCCAAACTATCACAGAACAGATTCTTCCATAGACCTCTGAAGGGAGTAAAATCTGCTGGATTCTGGACGTCTAACTCCAGAACTGTAAAAGAATAAATTTCTGTTGTTTTAAGCCATCAAGTTTGTGGTAATTTGTAATTGCAGTCTCAAGAAACTAATACAAATATAAAAATGTGTGTGTATTTTTAATTTAGTGATTCAGATTTGTTTAGTGTTTCAAATGCTTCTTTCAGGGATTTTCCCATAATTATAACTGAAAAATACTTTCTGTACAATAGAAGTATTGTCTCTACACATCTCAACATAACTCATTGGCATCAACAAGTATTCAAGAAGGAATTAAAATGAATAAACTTCAAAACCACAATAAGGTACCATTATACATCTATTAAAATGGTTAAATTAAAAGGCCAAACACTGGCAAGAATGTGGAGTGACTGGCATTTTCATACATTGCTGGTGGGAATGCAAAATGGCACAGCTACTTTGGAAAACAGTTTGGCAGTTTCTTAGAAAACTACACATGTAAGTACTAAAACCCAACAATCCCATTCCTAGGTATTTACTCCAGAGAAATACAGACATATGGCCACACAAAAACTTATGCAAATGTTTATAGCAGCTTTATTCATAATCACTAAAACTGGAAACAAAGTGTCTATTCACAGGTGAATGGATAAACATATTGCTTTACATCCATACAATGGAATATTACTCAGCAATAAAAATAAATGAATTACTGATTCATGCAACAGCATGAATGAGTCTCTAAAAGGATCCTTTATAAGTGGAATGAAAGTCAGACAGAGAGAACAGTACGGATAGCGGCCAGAAACTGAACATCAGCAGAACCTAGAAGAGGGGAGAGACCAGGAGACTCCGCCATGTGCATTGCCATTTGACAAGCTAAGGACAAAGGATTGCTGGCAGCCAACCATGGTCTTCTGGGAGAAAGCATCACCTTGATGATGCCTTGATTTGTACATTCTCTTAGCCTCAAAACTGTGAGCTAATAAATTCCCATTGTTTAACTGGACCCATTTCATGGTATTCGAGCAGCCAAGGGCACTAAAACAGCATAATTTCATTTATCAGACATTCTGGGAAGAGCAAAAGTATAAGGACAGAGAACAGATTGATAGAGACTGGGGTGTGAAGGGAGGGGACTTATTGCAAAAGGTCATAAAGGAACATTTTGGAGTGATGGAAATATTCCTTACCTTGATTGTATTGATGGTTGCAGAGCTGTATACATTGTCAAAATTCATAGAACTGTACACCTATAGGTGAATTTTATTATAGATAAATTATAATGCAATAAACCTAACCTTAAAAAACTTCTGCTTTTTTCTTTTTTTTTTTACAAAAAAAAAAGTAATGCAGTTTTGATAAAATTCAGGAGAAAAAAGTGGCTACAGGTTAAGACATCCAAACTTTTTTTAAACTAAGACAATAGTGAAGTCAGCTATTTCTTTCTATTACAAAGATTCAGTTATAGTATGGAATTTAGCTACAAAGAATTTATTACTTTTGTATTTACATTTTATCTCATCTGTACAATCCCACAATCTGAAACAAATAAACCTATTTAGGAAAATGCTTCACTCTGCATTATCTGATTCTGACTCAAACAGGTTATAATCCACCGGGAATAGAAGGACTAAAGAAATTGTTTTTTGTTATGCAAAAATGACATATCATAGAGCCATGAAAATAATATGGGAAAATTTTGTAAGGGTAATTGTTTTTTTTTTTGGTATAAGAAATGAATAATAATAGCTCTCTCACAGGTACAAGGGGCAGTCCTTTGAGGTTTACTAAATACAAGCTCTAAATATTTTCCTGAAGGAGAGCTAAGGATACTCTGGTGGTGAGGAAATAAGACTGTATAGGTAGAGATAAGGGGCGAGAGGGTAGGCTGAGGGGGTGGAGGAGGTGTAGGAAGAACATCAGTCTTGGAGGAACTTGCTGTCTGTCTAGTTTGAAACTGTTACATACCCCAGAAAACCCAGATTCTTTCTCCTAATCCAAGCTTTTTTGGGGTGGGGGCAGACCTATTGTTTAGGGTGGAAATTTTTTATTAGATTACTCCCATGGAGATATGACAGACCCAATTTGGGTGTGACGATTTGATTAGCTGGAGATGTAACTGCCCATTCAAGGTCGGTTTTGATTAGTTTACTGGAGTTCTTAAAAGAAGAGGCATGGATACAGACATTTGGAGATACTTGGCGTTCTGAAGGAGATGCTTGGAGTGCTGACAGAGAGAGAAGATGCCTAGACATGGACATTTTAGAGATACAGAGCCCAGCAGATGTTGCCATGTGCCTTCCCAGGAGATGCTAAGCAACCAGAAGCCAGAAGGACCCAGTGGGGCTAAGAGAGCTTTTTGGAACCAGAAGTCAAGAGATGATGCAGATGCCAGCCACATGCCTTCCCATGTGACAGATATCAGCCTTGATATCAGTCAAGAAAGATCCATCTCTCTGGATGCCTCAGTCTGGACATTTTTTGGCATTAGAACTGCAAACTTGTAATTTAATAAACATACTTTATAAAAGTCATTCCAGGGTGCATGGGTTGTTTGGTGGTAGAATGCTCACCTTCCATGTGGGAGACCCGGGTTCATTCCCGGACCACGCACACCGCCCCCCCACCCCCACCCCAAGTCATTTCATTCCTGGTACATTGCATTCCAGCAGCATTAGCAAACTAAAACACTGCCAAAATGCTTAGTTCTAGTACTAGAGGAAGACACACATTGACAAGGCAATGATGTGTGGCAAATGCTGTGATGAGCAACTGTACAAGGTAAATAGGGTCACAAAGATGGACAGACGTGTTAAGTTTCACCTCAGGGTACCTCAGAAGCCACAATTTCTTCATAAACAAAAGGTTGGGTGAGACTTTGGGTGAGTTTGGCGGCTGAGTCCCAGAGTAATCCAGCATGGCTACTCTGATCTTTGTTGATAAGGAAAATGGAGAACCAGGCACCTGTGTGGCTCTTAGGGCTGGGCTGAAGCTGGGGCCTGGGCTTTCCATCAGAGCCTTTGATGGGAGATCTCAGGTTTCAACAATGCCTGTTGGCAAAGTATTTGATGCTCCACCAGCTTTACCTAGAGCTGCTAGAAAGGCTTTGGGAACTTCAGCAGAGCTACAGAAAAGTCAGTAAAGACTAATGGACTCTTCAAACAAAAACAGCCAAACTTCTCTGCCAAAAAGATGGCTGAGAAGACTTACAGCAAAAAGCTCTTTTCCTGCCTCAGATGACATCTATTCAGAAATAGAAAAAAAATTTTCCCCTCAGTCCTCTAGATTTTGAAAGTTTTGACCTGCCTGAAGAGCACCAAATTGCACACCTCCCCTTGAATGGAGTGCCTCTCATGATCCTCAATGAGGAGAGGGAACTTGAAAAGCTATTCGAGCTGGGCACCCCTTCTCCTGGGAAGATGCCATCTCTGTTGCAGTATCCTTCAAGCATTCTGTCGACCCTGGATGTTGAATTGCCACCTGTTTCCTATGACGTAGATATTTAAATTTTTAGTGTTTTATAGTTTGTGTATATCTTTTGTATCAATAAAACAATTCTTGATAAAACTTTTTTTTTTTAAAAAAAAAGGTCATTTAAAACTGAGACAAAAAGTGAGAGGAAAGGTTGTTCCATGTAGCTGAGCAAGGCAGTGAAGTAATACAGCCTCCAGTACAGTTGTGTGGGCCAGAATTTGGGGTACAGATGGAGCATGGCTAACACATGAGGGTGGTACATGTGGGGAGGCAGATGAGCACAGCTCTAGAGGCCTTGTAGATTTTCATCTCTACTTGATCGTGTAGAGAGCCATTGTAGAAAGTAATATGATGATAACTGCATTTTGAGTAAATCACTTTGCTAACTCTGAGGAGGGTAGAAGGAAGTGTTGGGTAAGAGATGTGTGTGTGTGGGATGGACAATGGGGATGAGCAGACTATTTAGGAAACTACTGCAGTAGTCCAGGTGAGAGATGACAGTGGCCTGAAAGGAGGAACAGTGGCTGTGGGGATGGAGAGGGACAATTTTGAGAGACGTAGTACTACATCCTCCTGAAAACAAGGTTCTGAGGAGGATGCAGTACTGTGCTGAGGTTCATATTTCTCAACATCACTTAAAGCCTGTATTATCTGGATCCATTTTATTTCTATGACTTCATGCATCACCACTGTCTCCTTATTCTGCAATCTTGAATTGGGCATCTCTATATTCACTTTCTTACTCCAGGTTCTTACATATTCTAATTCTACTTCCTTGTTTTCAGGTAATCCAGATTCTTTGATGTTCTTGGTAAGTTATGCATTCCTACTTTTCACTCTCTGCCCAGGGTGGTTCCTGTGGGTTAGGTCTGGGTTTCCTCTGAATCTCTCTTAGATCTACAAAGTCACTATAATGATAGGTATGTTTCTAATAAAACACTGAGTTGTTAGGCTTACTCAGGAGTTTAATATTTGAATAGCCACTGTTACAGTTTTACCAGGGAATAACGATATGTCACTTTTCAACAGATAGAATGCATTTGGCTACAATAACAGAAGATCCAACCCAAAGTGACTAGAACTCAAATGGTTCTTTGCTATAAACCAACATAGGCTTTATTCATTTCTATGAATGGGAGCTCCATGAATATTCTTCCATCACCTCTAACTTCAGGACTCAGCTAAGCGATTACCTTCTCTAGAAAGCCTTCCCTATTTCCCCACAAATGGGTCAATTGTCCTTTCTCTGAACTTACTTACTGAACTTACAGTAGCATCCTGAACTTACTACTTCCATGCCTCAGCACTTAGTACTCCCTGTTGCTATCAGCTGTTTAATTCTCTGTCTTCTAGACCAAAAGCTCTGTGAGATCAAAGACTATGTCTAGTTTATTTAGAACCCTCGAGTTAGTACTATCCCAGAACTTCTATAAATATAAGTCAAAAGAAAGAATGAATGAGTCAATCACATTTTATAGCTTTCATGACTGAGTGAATGATAGCAACTTTCACCGAGGAAGAACTCAAGTTTTGATCTGGGAATTGAGATGTTGGATTCAAATTTGAATATGATGTTGGATATTTGAGTTTGAAACTCAGGTAGTTAGTTAAGGATGTGGAAATGCAGGAGAGTAGAGTGTAGGGTGAGAGGATGAAAAAGAGACATAGAAAGGAAACTACTTGTCTCAACCATGCTCCTCTTTCAGCCTTATTAGGAGAGGAGGTACTTGTAGCTTCAGCAGCCATGATGTGATTTTGACATTTCAAACATGAGGACAGAAAGCCAATATGACAAGGATTCACAGTAGAAATGAATAAAGCCTATGTTGGCTTATAGCAAAGAACCATTTGAGTTCTAGTCACTTTGGGTTGGATCTTCTGTTATTGCAGCCAAATGCATTCTATCTGTTGAGAAGTGACATATAGTTATTTCCTGGTAAAACTGTAACAGTGGCTATTCAAATATTAAACTCTTGAGTAAGCCTAATAACTCAGTGTTTTATTAGAAACATACCCATCATTGTAGTGACTTTGTAGATCTAAGAGAGATTCAGAGGAAACCCAGACCTAACCCACAGGAACCACCCTGGGCAGAGAGTGAAAAGTAGGAATGCATAACTTACCAAGAACACTAAAGAATCTGGATTACCTGAAAACAATATGTATGAAGAATTAGGTGCCCCAAATCAGACTGGCAGTCCTGGAAGAAAGGCTGTGTGGTTGTGCCAAGAGCAAGGTTTTGGAGTCGAACCAGGATCTAAATCCTGACTCATTAACAGTGTGA
This sequence comes from Tamandua tetradactyla, assembly GCF_023851605.1. NCBI lineage: Eukaryota > Metazoa > Chordata > Mammalia > Pilosa > Myrmecophagidae > Tamandua > Tamandua tetradactyla. The sequence goes on from NC_135332.1 coordinate 161,078,375, forward strand.
CTTCAGACAACGCACATAACTACCTTTAGAGTCAGATCCCTCATTTGTAAAATAGGAGTAATTACATATACCCCACAATGTTGTCATTAGAATTAATTTAGATACTTTATATGAAATGCCTAGTACCTTGCCTGGCACTTAGCACTCATTGAATGAAAGTATCAATAATGATAATGAAAAGAATATTAAGGATAAAAGATGTAAAAAGCTCTTTAACTTACCAGGACAAGGCTGGTTCTTGGCAATAGCATGAATCAAAGATACCCTGATTCTTCTTGACATTGTCCAATAAAAAGAAATTATTAAAGGAAGGTGGTGGAAGCAAGCTTTACAGATTTTGAATTAAAAACACCAGGAATAAATTTTCTTGTGTACATTCAGTTCCATTCACTCCTGAAACTGAAGCCACCTCCTAATTACTGGAATGACCACTAAGGATGAATGAAATGCACCGTTATTACAAAGGGAGTATCTGTGGTCCATTGTGGTAAAAAAAAGGAAAAACTACTAGGCAAGTTAACTTACTATTTAGCTGGTTGGGTCACCTTCAAGTATAGTCCATTTTGTATTCTGACTGTCCAAACTGAAGCCAGTGATGGATGTTGTGTGTAGGTGTGGGTGGGAAGGTGCGTTTATCCCCTGCTTTCTGCTAAATGAACACTTACAGGGAACCCTGTAAAAAATACCAGGTTTTTTATAGAATATAAGCTATTCGATGGGGGTTCATGGTAGACCTGACAACCTCATATTCAGCGTAGGTCTCGTAAACTTGGACTTCACTCTCGGCCTGTCAAGATATCTCCATCCTCCCTAAACTTCTCTTACTCACACTATACCCTTTTCTCCTGCTCGCAGTCTCTAGATCTTCCTGATTCTACTTTTCTCTAGTAAGTCTCATCCCTCTCCATTCCCGGGCTGGGGTACTGCTTCCCCCCACCCCCACCCCACCCCAAACATCCTCTCAAGTCTTGGAAATAGTCAAGCTAACCTAGGGTTGGAGTCGCAGTTAATGTGTCCCCCATTGTTTCCACTATTCAGCAGGAGGAAAGGTAAGTTTCATTGCCTGAAGTGGAAGGGAAGAAGTCTAGCAAGGTGACTTTGACTCCACATGAGAGCTGGTCTTTCTCTGTCCCTCCCTCCCTCCCTCTTTCCTTCTTTCTAGCTTCTCCCTTTCTTCTTTTCTTCCTTTCCTGTTCCCTTCCCTTCTCCGTCCTTCCTTCTCCTTCTCTTCCTTTCCATTTCTTTGATTTCTTCTCCTCTCTCTTCCCTTCCTTATCCTTGGTGTCTCCTTCTTTAACAATCATACATGTCACTCACTCCTGCAATAGTCCTTCCTGGATTCAAATTCCTCAAGTAGTTAACTTGAAGACCTCTTCATTACTAGGCGCTCAAGTGATGAGATTCATGTGCTGCATTTCTCTTGAAGCTCTTGGCTTCCTTCTCAGGCAGGATCTTTAGACAAGTCCAGAAAAATGGCTCAGAGAGAGGAGGATGTCTTTTCCTAGAGGACCTAGGGTTATGGGGCGGCGGGAGGGGGGGCGGTTGTTGTAGAAGGATGCTGGTCAGGTCTTTGTCCGGTGCCACCCCTGGGGCTAGAGTCACAGTATATATGTGTGTGTGTGTGCGTGCGTGTGTGCATGTGTGTGCACGTGTGATTATATTTCTTTCTTACAGAGAAGAGAGGTTTATCATTGGGAGAAGGGTGAGACTAGGCAGAAAAAAAAACACCAAAAATTTAAAAAGGGAATGTTTCCACAAGAGGTAAGATTGAAAACATTTCAGTGGTATAAATACCGGGTCATATAATTGCAAAGTTAAAGAAACACCAGGGCCTGGGGCTAGGAGGCTGAGAATTCCAGAGTGCTATTGCTATTTGGCGCCATCTGATGGCATTTGTCTACTCTGTCTCAATGTCTCTCAGAATGCTTATTTATCATCTTAACTATTATGCTTTTGTCTGGGACAAATGCCAAACTAGATAAGTGCTAGGGTGACAGATACAAACCAGGATGGTCACAAGCCAATGAGCATATGATCACCTAATTTGGGTCCTGGGTCTGGGTGGGACTTTCAGGAATTTCCTGATTAGTTGTAGTTTGCTTTCTTTGGTCTGATCTTCAAACATGGAGCCAGAGTCATCAAGAGCCAAACTCTACCTCTTCTCTGCCTGAGGAGTGGTTCCACTTCCTGGCCTTCCCCTAGCTCACTTTCCTCTCCATTCCTCCATCTTCACCTAGAAGATATGAACGTTAGCCTGACTCCCTTGAGAAGTGGGCAGAAGACAGGAACCAGTGAGGCTACATTATATCCAGATTCTCATTATCAGGCTTGTGTTTTACTTTACCATGTTAACAATCAAGAAAAAAAATAGCAAAAAATTTTTGCAGATAGCAGCTATTTGCACTAATAAATTCACCAACAGAGTTTAACAAAGGAAATCTCTCAATGGAAAGCCTATCCATTTTTATTAGTAACTTCAAAATGCATTCAGTAGTAGACTATAATGCATGTTTGATCCTGATCATATTTAATCCCCTGCTCTTGTGGGTAGTGATCACAGCTGGTCAGCACTGGCTGGAACATGGAATTTATTTTCAGTGGCATTTAGCTTCTGAGGAGCAAAGCAAGCCAAATGGGCTAAGTTCTGATTTATCTAAAACAGATATTCCTGTAACAATTTTCATGATGTTAGGTGTAGAACACTCAGTTCCCCAGGAAAAGAAGATTAAAACTCTTATTTTGTAAGGTTTGCTAATTGCTGGGGTATAAATACTTCTGTTCAGCTGATTCTAAGCAAACCTTGTGATGTCAATGAACAAGGTGTTGGAAAGAGGAAGAACCATCAGATCTTGAGAGCTGGCATGAGCAGTCCCAGCATATCGCTGATTAAAGCAGCATAGGGCCGACCTGGGCCTGTGGCTAATGTCACCTCTTAGTATTCATTTATCTTTGTTGAGCATATATTGTATAGGTGCTGTTCTACTTTGCTAGCTGCCGGAATGCACTATACCAGAAACAGAATGGCTTTTAAAAAGGGGAATTTAATAAGTTGCTAGTTTACAGTTCTAAGGCCGAGAAAATGCCCCAATTAAAACAAGTCTATAGAAATCTCCAATCTAAGGCATCCAGTTAAACATACCTTGTGTTCAAGAAGGCTGATGAACTTCAGGGTTTCTCTCTCAAGTGGAAGGGCACATGGCGAACACAGAGTTTCTCTCTCATCTGGAAAGGCACATGGCGAACACAGTGTCATCTGCTAGCTTCTTCTCCTGGCTTCCTGTTTCATGAAGCTCCTCAGGAGGCATTTTCCTTCTTCATCTCCAAAGGTCAATGGCTGGTGGACTGTGCTTCTCGTGGCTATGTCATTCTGCTCTGGTCTCTCTGAATCTCTCATTCTCCAAAACATTTCCTCTTAATAGGAGTCCAATAAACCAATCAAGACCTACCCAAATGGGTGGAGACATGTTGTCACCTAATCCAGTTTAACAACCACTCTTGACTAAATCACATCATCCAGGGAGATGATCCGATTACAGTTTCAAACACACAGTATTGAATAGGGATTATTCTACCTTTTTTAAATGGGATTTTGATTAAAACATGGCTTTTCTAGGGGGCATATATCCTTTTAAACCAGCACAGGTGCTCTGGATGTATTAGGATATGAAAAAGCCAAAGATTCCCTTCTGGGGCCCACATCCTTTTGGGGAAGGGGAAACAAAAGATGAAGAATATACATATTTAATAAATAAATCATATAGTGTATTAGAAGGTGATAAGCTCTATGAAGAAAATAGAAATACACCAGGATAAAGGCGGTTGAGAAAGTAGGCTGGTTTGTAACTTTAAATGGGGCTTTCAGAGTAGGCCACTCTGAGAACATGAGATTCGAGCAAAGAGTTGCAGAGGTGAGGAAGCTGGACTTTGGAATAGCTACAGCAAGAGTGTTTGAGGCAGCCCCAACAGTCGCTGTGGAGGCTCTGAGGTGGGAGGGTGTGTGGCTTGTTCAAGAGATAGCAAGGTCAGTGTGGCTAAGCAGGGACGGAGGAAGAGGGAGAGAGACAGGGAAAGGGAGAGGGAAAGGGATGCCTCTAGCTAGAAAGGGAGGTTACAGAGTGAAACAGAGAGGGGTGATGGCTCAGGGAAGGGACAATAGGAACATAGACCTTATAGGCTATAGTGATGTGATAGGTTCAGGTGTCAGTTTGTTCAGGTGATGATGCTCCATTGTTCTGTTACTGTGGACTTAAATCATCAGCATGTGAAATTTCTCTGTGGCTGATTACATCTGCAGTGGGCTAAGGGGAGTGGCTTCTGCAATGAGTGATATTTCATTTAATTAGCCGGAGGCTTAAAAGAGAGAGGGCGAAGAGCCCTCAGCAGCACAGCATGCTTCATCTCAGCACTTGGAGCTCAGACTCAGATGTCTGGACATGCAGAAAGAAATCGCCCCAGGGAAAGACATTTGAACCCAGAAGCCAGGAGGGAAGCTCAGTAGACGTCCACCATGTGCCTTGCCATTTGTGATAGAGAAAGCCAGAGGAAAGCCAGCTGCCTTTCCTCTAAAGAACTATACATTTGTAACTAAATAAATCCCCTTATTAAAAGGAGGGTGACTGAGTCAGCAATTCAAAAGCGCAACTGACCTGGGAGAGCCTTCTGCACCACGTACGGCAGCCCTGGTTGCAGAGGCTGAGGAACTGAGAAGCAAAAAGCTGGACCCTATTTTGGAGGCGTGGAGTCGGTGGGAGTGCACAGACTGGAGTCAGGGATAGGAAATAAGCCAGGCCATGTTCCTTGAACATGTGACCCACAACTCACCCCACACTCCACACACCTGAACCCCATCACCTGTTCCCATTCCCTGCACTCTAGGTGCCCCCACCTCACCAGCCCCCAGTGTGCATAGCGGCCCCACACCCCCATCCCAAGTGCAGCCCAACCCACCTCTCCTGCACCACTCCCAAGCACTACCTCCCCCTCCCTGTTCCCTGCAGGCTGTTGCCAGCGCATGAAGTCTGTGGGAACCACCTCCATGCCAAGGCTACCCCTGCCCACCTGCCCATGGTGTCGTACAGCCTCATCCCACACCCCCTGAGCTCTGTGTATCAGTTTATAGCACTCCTAGACCTGTGCATGCACACGGGCCCCCAATCATGTCATTCAGCTCTGGGAATGTCAGTTTATAGCAGTCCTAGAACCGTGCATGTGCACAGACTTCATTCACACTTCCCAGCTCTGAGAAAATGTTGACCTATGCAGCCAGATCACTTCATTTGCCAACAAATGAAGGCAAAACACCAATCTTCTGCCACAGCTCTACACATGCCCACAAAGGGCCTTATGCCCTAGACCAGCGCACATCAGGGGTATGCCCCCTAGAACAGTGCACCGCACAGCTACATCATCCCTAGCCACTGGGCACCCACGTTGATAAGCACCAGTGTAACATCCCTAGCCTGTGCCTATATGTGCCCTGAAATGAATCTCCACACAGTTGTGCCCCACCCCGTGCCTTGCTCCCTGTTGTACAACCATCCCACAAACACGAGGCCTTAGACTACTGAAAGAAATCAACACCCAAAGTAAATCAATCAAGATATTTACATGCGATGAAAACACCAGAAGATCACTAAGCATTTCACAATGTAGACAGATACAGCCCTGTGTAACACCCAAATTAAAACATCAGATAAGACACAGACATTGGAACAACTAATCAAAGATGTTATATAACTCTATTCAATAAAATAAATGGGATAGCAAATGACATAAAGGACATCAAGAAGATAATAGAAGAGCATAAAGAGGAATTTGAAAGAATATATAGAAAAACAATATATCAGAGAGATTAATGACTCTGTTGACCAAATAAAGAACATACTAGAGGAACACAACACCACATTTGAAGAGAAAGAGGAAAGAATAAGTGATATAGAGGACAGGATAACTGACTTTGAAGACTCAAAACAGCAAATGTCAAAAAAAGATGGAAAAATTTGAATTGGCTCTCATGGAAATGATAGACAAAACAAAGCACACAAATATAGGAATCATTGGTGTCCCAGGAGGAAAAGAGAGGAGTAAAGGGCTAGGAAGAGTAGTTGAGGATATAATAGGGAAAAACTTCCCAATCCTTATAAAGAACATAAATGTACAAGTTAAAGAAACCCAATGAATTCCAAGCAGAATAAATCCGAATAGGCCTTCCCTAAGACACATAATACTCAGTCTGTCAAATGTTGAAAAGAAGCAGAAAATTCTGAAAGTGGCAAGAGAAAACCAGTCTAGTACACACAAAGGAAACCACATAAGACTGAATTCAAACTAGTCAACTAGCAGTATGGCGGTGAGAAGGCAGTGGTATGATATATTCAAGATCCTGAAAGAGAAAGACTTCCAGCCAAGAATCCTGTACCAAGTCAAATTGTCCTTCAAAACTGGGGGAAAGATTAAAGTTTTCATAGACAAGTCCTGAAATAATTTGTCAACAAGAGACCAGTTCTACAAGAAATACTAAAAGAAGTTCTTCCAGCTGAAAAAAAAAGACAGGAGAGAGAGGTCTGGAGGAGGGCACAGAATTGAAGAGTACCAGTAAGGGTAATTTAAAGGATAAAAAGAAAAAGAGGGAAAAGAATATATAGATCTGACAAAAAAAGATAAGATGGTGGATTCAAGAAACGACTTTTCAGTAATAACTTTGAATGTTAACAGACTAAACTTACCAATTAAAAGATATAGATAGGCAGAATGGATTAAGAAATATAATCCAGCTATATGCTGCTTACAAGAGACTCATCTTAGACACAAGGATACAAATAGATTGAAAGTGAATGGATGGAAAAAGATTTTACATGCAAGTTGTAACCAAAAGAAAGCAGGAGCAGCTATATTAATATAAGACAAAATAGACTTTAAATGTAAAGAAATCATAAGAGACAAATAAGGACACTACATACAAATTAAGGGTCAATTCACCAAGAAGATATGACACTCATAAATGTATATGCTCTCAATCAGGGAGCTCCAAAGTACATGAGACAAACATTGGCAAAACTAAAGGGAGTGATAGATGTTTCAACAATAATAGCAGGAGACTTCAATACACCACTCTCCTCCATAGATAGAACAATCAGACAGAAGATCAACAAGGAAATACAGAAGTTAAATAACTTGATAAATGAGCTAGACTTAACAGACATTAATTGGTGTTGCACCCCAAAACACAAGGATATGCATTCTTCTCTAGTGCTCATGGAACATTCTCCAGGATAGATCATATGCTGAGGCACAAAACAGGTCTCTATAAATTAAAAACCATTGAAATTATTCAAAGCACTTTCTCTGATCACAGTAACCACCAAAGAACAAGAACATTCATAAATAAATGGAGATTAAATAACACACTCAAACAACCAGTGGGTCAAAGAATAAATTGCTAGAGAAACCAGTAGCTATCTGGAGACGAATGAAAATGAGAATTCAACTTATGAGAACTTATGGGATGCGGCAAAGGCTGTGCTGAGAGGGAAATTTATGGCCCTAAATGCCTATATTAAAAAACAAGAAAGAGCAAAAATTGAGGACTTAACAGCACACCTGGGAGAATTTGAGAAAGAACAGCAAACTAACCCCAAAGCAAATAGAAGAAGAGAAATAATAAAGATTAAAGCAGAGATGAATCAATGGGAGAACAAAAGAACAATAGAAAGAATCAATAAAACCAAAAGCTGGTTCTTCAAGAAAATCAATAAAATTGATGGGCCACTAGCAAGACTGACAAAGAAAAAAAGAGAGAGGATGCAAATAATCAAAATCAGAAATGAGAAGGTTTACATAACCACAGACCTTGAAAAAATAAAACATATCCTAAGAGGATACTATGAACAACAATGACAACAAACTAGACAACTTAGATGAAATGGACAAATTCCTGGAGAGACACAAACAAGCTACACTGACTCAGGAAGAAATAGAAGATTTCAACAAACCAATCACAAATAAAGAGATTTAATCAGTCATCAAAAATCTTCCTACAAAGAAAAGTCCAGGGGAGATGGCTTCTCACGGAAATTTTATCAAACATTCCAAAAAGAACTAACACCAATCCTGCTCAAACTTTTCCAAAAAATTGAGGAAGAATGAATTCTACCTAACTCATTTTATGAAACTTTTTGAAATATCATTTTTAATATTTTATATATATTTTATATCATTTTAATACCAAAACCGGGTAAAGATGCTACAAGAAAGGAAAAATATAGGCCAATCTCCCTAATGAACATAGATGCAAAAATTCTCAAGAAAATATTAACAAATCGAATCCAACAACACATTAAAAGGATTATACACCACGACCTAGTGGGGTTTATACCAGGAAGGCAAGGATGGTTCAACACACAAAAAATCAATTAATATAATATAGCACATTAACAAATCAAAAGGAAAAATCACATGATCATCTCGATTAATGCTGAAAAAGATAACAAAATTCAACATCCCTTTCTGATAAAAACGCTCCAAAAGATAGGAATCAAAGATAAGTACCTCAATATGATAAAAGGAATATATGAAAAACTGATAGCCAGCATCGTACTCAATGGAGAGAGCCTGAAAGCATTCCCCCTAATATCAGGAAGAAGACAAGGATGCTCACTGTCACCATTATTATTCAACATTGTGCTATTAGTTCTAGTAGAGCAACCAGGCAGGACAAAGAACTAAAAGGCATCCAAATTGGAAAGGAAGAAGTAAAATTCTCATTATTTGCAGAGGACATGATACTATACTTAGAAGATACTGAGAAATCTGCAGCAAAGTTACTTGAGCTAATAAACAAATTCAGCAAGGTGGCAGGATATAAAATTAATGTGCGAAAAATCAGTAATGTTTCTATACACAACCAATGACTAGCTGAGGAGTCAGTTAAGGGAAAAAAATCCATTTAAAATAGAAACTAAAAGAATCAATTATTTAGGAATGAACTTAACTAGGGACATAAAGAACTTATGCACACAAAACTACATAGCATTGCTAAAAGAAATCAAAGGAGATCTAAGTAGGTGGAAAGACATTCCCTGATCATGGATAGGAAGGCTAAATATAGTTAAGATGTCAATTCTCCCTAAATTGATCTATAGGTTCATCACAATACCAATCAAATTTCCAACAATCTACTTTGAAGGCTTGGAAAAGCTAAGTACCAAATTCATCTGGAAGGGAAAGAGACCCCGAATAGCTAAAAACATCCAAAAAAGAGGAACGAAGTGGAAGGATTAACACTCCCTGACTTTAAAACCTATTATAAAGCCACAGTGGTCAAAACAGCATGGTACTGGCACAAAACTAGAAACATTGACCAACAGAATCAAATTGAGAGTGCAGAAATTGAGCACCAAATCTATACTCAATTGATTTTTGACAAGGCCCCCAAATCCTCTGAACTGGGCCAAAATAGTCTTTTCAATAATTGGGCATAGAAGAACTGGCTATCAATAGCCAAAAGAATGAAAGAGGACCCCTATCTTACACCCTACACCAAAATTAACTCAGAGTGGATCAAACACCTAGATATAAAAACTAGCACCATAAAGCTTCTAGAAGAAAATGTAGGGAAACATCTTCAAGACCTAGTAAAAGGAGGTAGCATCCCAAACTTTAAACCCAAAGCACATACAACAGAAGAAAAAATAGATAAATGGGAACTCCTTAAAATCAAATGCTTCTGCACCTCAAAAGACTTTGTCAAAAAGTTGAAGAGGCAGCCAACTCAATGGGAGAAAATATCTAGAAATCACATATCAGACAAAGGTTTGATTTCCTGTATATATAAAGAAATCATACAATTCAACAACAAGAGAACAAACAACAAGATTATAAAATGGGCTAAAGATATGAATAGGCATTTTTCTGAAGAGCAAATACAGATGACTCAAAAGCACATGAAGAGATGCTCATTTTCATTCACTATAGGGAAATGCAGATCAAGATTACAATGAAATACACCTATAAGAATGGCTATTAAAGAAACAGGAAACTATAAATGTTGGAGAGGATATGGAGAAACTGGAACACTTACGTACTGCTGGTGGGAATGTATAATGGTGCAGCCACTATGGAAGACTGTTTGGCAGTTCCTTAGGGAACTAAATATCGAGTTGCCCTATGACCCAGCAATAGCACTACTTGGTATATACCCAGAAGAGCTGAAAGCAGTGACACAGACATTTGCATACCAATGTTCATAGCAACATTATTCACAATTGCCAAAAGATGGAAACAAACCAAGTGCCCATCAACAGAAGAGTGGATCAACAAAATGTGGTACATACACGATGGACTATTCAGCAGTAAGATGAAATGATGTCCTGAAGCACATGACAAGATGAATGAGCCTTGTGGACATAATGCTGAGTGAAATAAGCCAGAAACAAAAGGATAGGTACTGTATGATTCCACTTTTATGACTAGCATAAAGGTATAATCAGAGGGTTATAATACAGAATATGGAGGACTTAGAGATACATAGAAACTAGAGATGGATGAACAGTTAGCTAATGAGGTTGAACTCCAATATAAGGGAATAGATAAAAGTGAAGATGGTTCTCTAGTGGGTCTATAAGTAATATTACCATATTGAAGATGAACAAGATTGAAAGGGGTGTCCCACTGATTAACATTAGAAATATGAATTAGTTCTTGCAAGAATTACTTCAAAAATATGGTTTGTGTACAAAGAGTGTTTAAGTTCAGGGTACAGGGGGAAAATGCTTTTGCATGCTATAGGCTGTGTTCAAAAGGAAAACATCAGCACTACAACAGTAGCAGCAGAGGTAAATAATGGGGGAGGGATGAGAGTTAAGAGGAGGCTTAGTTTTCCTATTTAGTGAGGTTGTGTTTATTGGTTTTCTTTCTCTTGGGAACAATAAAATTATCTAAAATTGAGAATCTTGATGGACTGTGGACTCTGGGCACTGTACATGGTGCCTGATGAATGCAGGTGGCTGAAGGATGCACTGACGGAGAAGTAGTTTGGCAAACCTGGTGTACATTTATGAACGAAGGTTGTGCTGCTACAAAAAGGAACAAAGTCATGAGGCATGCAATGATGTGACTGAACACGTGGGACATTTGGTGAGGCGAAATAAGCCAGGAATAAAAGAACAAGAATGGTATGGTCACTTTTAGAAAATGCTTTTAAGAAAATAGGGGACTAGATTGTAAACTTTTAGAGCAGACACATTCAGTCTGGAGTGGTGATTATTATTTATGGATTTTGGGAGGCTGATATTTATATGTATATATCCTGATATTTATATATCTTAGCTCTAAATATAACTTGATATTTAGAGATAAGAACAAAGCTGATCAGCTTGGGGTTAAAGTAATTCAGAGCACAGGGGTAAGGAAGACAGCATCTATATTTTGGAACCATGTATACTCTTTGAGACCAAAGGAATAAAGTTTTATTTAGTCCAGAACTGGAATTTTCTGTAGTGCATAATCTAACTCAACCTATTTGTATAGCTCATTTGTACAACTGAAACACAAAGGAGCAGAGAATAAGAAAGATATCCTTTAATCCTGTACAGATTATTATAATGCCTGGATGCATCCTAGATTATATTAAGAAGATAATCAAAAAGTATTGGCAAAGTGCCTTGAGGGATGGGAGAAAGAATATGGAACTATTAAACCTTACCATCAGGGAATCCCTTGATACTGTATCAAACTTTAGGGACACCCAAATCAATAGGCCATGCCCTTGATCCTGAGACTTTCTCTTGTGAAGCTTATGCAGGTAGCAGAGATGCTTAGACTACCTATAGGCATGCCTAAGAGTTACTTCTGGAGGACCTCTATTGTTGCTCAGATATGGCCTCACTCTCTCTAAGCCCAACTCTGCAGGTGAAATCATTGCCCTCCCCTCTACGTGGGACATGACCCCCAGGGATGAATCTGGCTCTGGCATCATGGGATCAACAATTCCATCTTGACCAAAAGAGGGAAAAGAAGTGTAACTAATAAAGTAGCAGTGGCAAAGAGAGTTCAAATAGAGTCGAGAGGCTACTCTGGAGGCTACTCTTATGTGAGCTACCTATCATAACCTGCCAAATTCCAACCAGGACCAGTCCAACCAATCTAAAGAACACCTAGGGCAATATATATATAAGATTCCACAAGGGTTCCATGTACTAGAGGAACTTTCCAGAAACCTACTGGGACCTAGAGGGCCCAGCATCTCCAGAACATCAGATCGTTCCATTTCCCTACACCATATTAGTGACAATTTAAAATGACCATAGCCCAAACACCCTTAAAGAGAGGGATGGAAAGATCAGCGGTGATGGTGGAGTTATACAGTGAAGATAGGAGTTAACAAATGAATACGAATGCTGCATCATTAAATTAATATCTCTTTTAGTTGCCAATATCTTAGAGTGGCCAGAAGTAAAAACCTAAAATTGTGGAATTGTAACCCATGTTAAATTCTGAAATATGTTCTACAATTAACTGTGGTACTGTGCTTTGAAATTTATTGCTTTTTTTGTATATATGTTATTTTTCACAAAAAAAAGAAGGAAAAAAGTCAATTGTGGTGATAAAGAAAATATTTAAGCCTTCTAGCCCCCTATATTATGGAGCAGCTAGAAGGAAAAAAATCTAAGGGGATCGTATGGTAGCCCATGACAAACTCCGGGATCTGTCCGGTAACTACTTGTTGAAGAGTGCTTTGAAAACTATTGCTTTTTTATTTCTTTGCCTTGTATATATGTTATACTGTACAATAAAAAAGTTTTTTTAAAAAAAGCTGATCTATCTCTGGTGTGTTGCATTCTGGCAGTTTTAGCAAGCTAAGACATGTGAGGACTCTGGATTTTACTCAGAATTAAATTGAGAGCCATTGCAGACAGAGTAGAAAGGGACATGACATGCTTAAAGTATCACCTGACTTCCATGTTGAGAACAGACTTGAGTGGGGGGAAAAGTAAAAGCAGTGACACCAGTTTGTAGACTCAAATAGTATCCCAAACTAGAGTCCAAACAGGTGGCAGTGGATGTGGCAAGAAGTAATCTTCTTCTGGAAGCATGCTGATGGTAGAGCCAGTGATGTGAGGTGAGAGAAAACAAGAATTCGAGGGACTCCATGGTTTCTGGCCTGAGCAACTGGAAGGATAGAGTTACCATTAGGCGAAAGGAGGAAGACTTCAGACAGAGGACGTTTTTTGGGGGTGTGGTGGTGGTGGTGGTAGTGGAGGCGGACAGGATCAGGATTTCCAAAGTATTTCAAGTCTTATCAATGTAGACAATCAGATCATTGTCCCACAACTAAAAGGGAAAGAACTTTTTTTGTTGTAAATTTATATGGATTGCAGCAAAAAACCCTGCAATAACTATTCTCATAAGAAAATCACATTATATATTCTGAAAATAGTTATTTAGTACCCTGATTCAAAGCTTTTAAATTATTTAAATTAATGGAAAGTTCTAAATATCGCCCTTCACATTTATCAGAAACATTTTTTTCCCAAATTCACCTTTAATATACAACTAGTTTAGGCACTGGGGGGGAAAAGCTCTTTGAAAATCTATAAAAGGTTTCTGAGTTCTTTTGAAAGACAGAGATGACTCTTAGGGGACAAGTCTAAGTAAATATTTACTTCATTATGTAAATTAGGTATAGGCGCCCAAGAGTCATTATAATATTTCATTTGGAAGTTACTAACTGTTCCTAGTTTTAAATCACTTGCAAACATGATTATCTTTTCTTGCACACCATAGCAAATTCCTATTGTCTTAGTCAGGGATTATTTGATTCCAAGGAAATGAAACCAGACCACAAGAGAAGCTCCCAAAATCCAAGGGAAGGGAGAGAGGCTGGACCGCATGAAGAACAGGAATTGGGAATTTGAAATCCAGATCCAAAGCACTCTCTTCTTCTTGGTGTCTTTCTCTCTAGGGTTTAAAGTTCTCTTGTCTTTGTGTTTTCTGTGTATTTGCTTCATTTTCTCCTCCCAGGTGGCCAGTGTCTTCTGCTCAGCTTGCACATGCCCACTCCCTCTTCCTTACATGATGCCCCTAGCCTGAGAATTTATATCACTTTACAAGGCCAGGGCTGATTGCTCCAAAATCCACTCTCTCCAGAACCTTAATTCAAATTCTTGGAAGAGGGAACCTGATCAGCCCAGACTCTGAAATTGTTTGCCCTTGGTTAATCAGTTGTGTCGAAAAGGGAAATTGTCTTAGTTTCCTAGGGCTGCTGTAACAAAATACCACAAACTACATGGCTCAAAACATCTCAGATTCTTTGTCTCACAGTTCTGGAGCCAGAAGATGGAAATCCAGGCATCAGCAAGACCATGCTGTCTTCAAAACTTGTAGGGGAGAATCCTTCCTTGCCCTTTCTAGTCTGCCAGCAGTCTTCGGGGTTCCTTGACTTGCAGGTGCATCAGCCTGCCTCCATCTTCACATGGCCTTCTTCCCCGTGTCTCTCCCTGTATGTTTGTGTCCAAATTTCCTCTTTTTATCAGCACCCCAGTCATATTGGATTAAGGGTCCTCCCTAACTCAATATGACTTAATTTTAGTTTAACTAATTCAATTTGCAATGACCTTATTTCAAATAAGATCACATTCACAGGTACTAGGGATGAGCACTTCATATTTTTTGGGGTGACATAATTCAACCCACAACAGTCATTTATTCATTAAACAAGTATTTATTGAATGCCTACCATATGCCACATGCTTTTCTAGGTGGTACCCATAATAACCATTTCGTTAAAAGTTTAAATATCTTATCTTCTTCTACTGTTTACTTAGAGGTCAGATTAAATTTCAGTTCAGGATAGTCTGACATTTAGTTTGCCCACAAAATGTCTAGTTTGCAGAAGTACAGTTTATTCAGTGAACCATAAATTCAGTAATTGAATTTCCATCAAAGGTATTAATCTTATTATAAATGAAATTACATCCTTTAGGATAATAGCATTATTTTAGTCATAATCTGAGAACAGGCTAGGCTTAGGGTGTGTGGAATCTAGAGCAGGATCAATTCACTGACTTAGGGGTGTGGAATAATGAATTAGTCAGGATACTTATGATTTCAAGCAATAAAAAACTGGCTTAAAAAATAGTTTATTGGGTCACATAACTGCATAGTTCAGAGACATAGCTTCAGTCTCATCTGGATCCATGTATTCAGTTTCATTCTGATGCGCTCCTACTCCATTTCCCAGTTTTGCTTTTCTTTGTCCTGGCTTCACTCTCCGGTAGTTGTCCCCTACTTGGTGGCCTCCCAGAAGCTCCCGTTTCTACATCCAGCAGAAAGGCATTGAGCTTTCTTTCCTTTCCTTTTTTTTTTTTATGGCCTCTGTTGCATATTAATTTTATTTATTCTTTTCACTATCTCTTTTTTTTTTCACATGGGCAGGCACCAGGCCCAGGTCTCCGGCATGGCAGGCGAGGACTCTGCCACTGAGCCACTGTTGCCCATTCCTTTTCATGATCTCTTAAAAGCATAAAAGCCATTCTGAGCTCACAGAGCTGCATGTTGTGGTTTGATGACCCCGGAATGAAATCTTTCTGCCTATCTACCAAGCTTTTACTCTCTTGTTCAAAAATATTTTGGCCCTCTGTCTCAGTGACTGACACTAGTGCCGCCCCTTGAGCGCAGGGTCCCCGGCAGCAAGCCTAGCCAAGCTTGCTGGATTCTCACAGAGGCTGCCCACAGGGCTGAGGCGCAGCCTGCAGACGATGATCTCTCTGTCGCTTGGACCAGCAAAAGTCCCAGTACTTCTCCATCTTGGACCCACGTATGGCGGCCATGGGTATGCCACGGATACTCTGATTGACCAGCTTTGGGTCGCATGCCCAATTCTAGACCTGACAGTGAAGTCAACTCAACCTGAATCACATGAACTGAGAGTGAGTAAGAGGTGTCTCCCAGGGGCCACCGGGCCACTGCTACCATACAAAGGGGAGTGAAAGCTGGTAGGTAAAGAGCAAATGACCACCACTGACATCTTGTGCCTGAAAGTTGAATTGTTTTTTTTTTTTTTTTAGTTTATTTTATATTCTTATTCTCATCAGAGTTTGTGTAAATTTGGTGTCACTTACTTTCATCTATCAGTATACTCAACTTCTCTTTCACTACCATCATCAGGTGAAGACAAGACTGGACCATCACTCAAATTAAGTACTTAGTGATTTACCTGCATCCACTGCTGCTTGTTCTTCTCACTTCCTTCATCTGGGTTTGGTCCCCAGAAAGAATGAACAAGAAACAGGTTTGTCTGAAAAGTGCCCTGACAAATGCATTTGCTTTATCTGTAGAATTGCATTCTAAAGGAGTCTTGAAAATTCTCCTTCTTCCCAGGCTACGTTAAAGGTAGATTGTACAGAACATAAAACTTGTATATATAAAAAGTATAAATAAATAAATAAAAGCTCTACAGTGGTCTTGATTGCTAGACATGATTATGGGATTTTGGGAATTTTAAGAATTATTATAACTTCTGGGTGGAAGAACTAGATGCTGTTTGAGGTTCAATTTAATCCAAATATTCCAAAATACTATTATGTACAATATACACAAAATGACCACAATTACACTGTGTACATCAAAACATTGCTTTTGTTAAAACAGCTTTAACTTATACATCAAAATACCCTGTACCTTACATCTTGCCTGGTATGTAATAGATACTAAATATTTGCTGTATTACTGTGTTATTAAAGGAGTATTATTAAAGTTGTCACTTCATGAGATCATTCTGGTGATATTACTATATCTTAACCAGTTTTTCTTTTTTGAAAAAAAAATGATCTCCAATGCACACTTTTGAGGATACATACTTTTGGCCCCTAGAGGGAGCTCCAGACTCCCCTGTAGGTCTCCTCATCAGCATTGTCCTGCAGTGTTTTTTTACACTGTGCGCAAAGAAATGAAAGGAAGCTTCCCTTAAGGAAGCTGTCAAGGGTAAAAGTATTTACTGGGCATATTTCTAGGGGTGTGGATCTGTTGCCTGTTCATACAGCCTTAAAAAGACAAGTTCTGGGCTACTGTTATTTGGAACTGGCTCTCTTAGCAAGGCCTCGGGTTGCTGGCTTTATTTATCCATTTAACATATATTATTTGAATGCTTACCAGGTTACCAGGCACAGTTCTAGGGGCTGGGGATTCAGCAATAAACAAGTGGCAGAAGGTCTCTGTTTCCTGAAGCATACATCCTGGTGGATTTTACCTGCTTTGCCTAGAAACTCTAGGTACAGGTTCAGCCTCAGCAAGCCTGCCAAACCCACAGCCTCCTAGCAATCAAAGGGGATGTGGGCCTCTGTTGCACTGAAAAGGGTATTTCTTAAACATACATTGCCACCGCATTAACATGCCCACACCCGGTTTCCCATTCCCCTGGAAAAAGCTGATTGGCCCAGGGGTTGGGCATCTGGTCAAATGAGCCCTTCAGTAGGTCAGATGACAGCGTTGCCTGCTCTGAAACTTTTGCTGAACATTAACTTAGACTCATCAAATTCTCTCTCCTTGGAATTTGAGTATGAGGTGCAAAGAGAATTGGTCAGTTGGTGATGGGAGGAGAAGTAGAATATTTCCCCAAGGGAAGTCAAGGTCATGAGAGAGCAAGAACTTTGAGTAAACAGGAAGTAAAAAATATGTTCCTATCAATGGTGTCCACCTCAGATGGAGTTAAAAGGGTTAATTGATGCAGTACATATAAAATGTTTGGCACAGTGCTCCAAAAATATTGGTTCTTATTTTCTCTACTTCACTGATGAGGAAACTGAGGCTCAGAGAGCTCCATTGATTGGCCATGTTTAAACAGATAACAAGTGGCAAACCTAAGCTGTGAACTCAAGTCTCTAAATCAAAGTGGTCCCCTGGGCACAGATGGAGGATGGGGGTGGGGTAACTGGGGGAAATCAGGATTAAAATATTTAGGGACTCTCTATAACAAGACTTATACTTTCAACTGTGGTGATTCCTGATCCTTTGAGGAAGAATTTGACTTCTGGAAATGGCCTAAAGTAATTTGAAATCAATTTTGGAGAATAAAGTATTTGGGGGGAGGGCGGAATTGGGCATATTAAAGTAATAATTCTTGCTCTCTTATGTACTTTTGAAAACTGTTCTGAAGATAATTTCAAATTTGGGAGAGATTTATGTAGGATCAGCATTAATGGAAAAATATATTGTTTCCCAATGTACTTCTTTGAAGAGCAAATTCACTTGGATGTATATATTTAAAAATGTTTAGACATATTGTATTTTCTCATATATGTGTGTCTACATTCACTTGCTGGACACCTACATGTGTTGGATTTCAACAATGAATAAGATCCAGTCTCCTTTCATGATGTTTGTGATGTACCTGGGCAGGCAGATATGTAAATAGTGGATTTCATTACATTGAGCTTAATGCTATGATAGCTATAGTAAAATTCCTTTCATAAAGTTTATAATTCTATAATATATCACACCAAGTTCAATTTTTGGCACCATGAAAGATATAACTATAAATGGATAAATAAATACATTTATTTCTAAGAAACTTTTAAAGATTTATTCTGCCTGGAGAATTTGGGAAAAACTTGACAGGAGAGGTGACATTTGAATTAGGACTTGAAGTAGCTTAACAAAGAGCAGAGACATGTAGATATTCAAGAAATGTTTGTTAAATGAACCAATGCCATAAGGAAGTACCACTCTTTCCATTAGATTTCTTGTGGCCTGTATATACAGTGTCATGCTATCATCCTATTTAAATTATGTCCACTCTGATAGAAAAAGCCCTTTTGAAGCTTCATTTATATAGTTCACAAGATGACTGAGTGATTAAATTAATGTAGCATACACTACCAAATATAAGCCTAACAAATGCATGTTACTCAGCATTAAAGCTTTGGCAGGTGTGATGAGGGCCCAGAAGCCTTGGTTGCATGCCTCCTGCTGTTTCATTAAGTTTTTTGTAAGGATTTCCTTCTATTAGGCCATGTTGTAAGGGGATTAATACTTTCCAAGGTTACATACTCAGTATCTGCTCAAGGTTAACTCCTCTTTAGTGTTTCTTTTCTGAGTAGTTTCAAATCCCGCATCATGAAGTCACAAGGATAAGACCAAACAATAAGAGTTGAAACATTTTCCTCATTCTCACCCCATTATGTTTGGGCATCACCATACCAAGCAGAGTTGCCCCTGGTCTGACTTAGCTCCAGGGTGGTAAAGTAGTGGTCCTCAAATGTGAACCACAAATCATCTGCGTCAGCTTTGCTGGGAGGAGTGCTCAAAGTGCAGATTCCTGGGCCCCCTTCACACCAACTAAATAGAAATCTTTGTAGGCGAGGCCTAGAATATACATTTTTTGTGATTCTTATATGCCTTGAAGTTTAAAATCTATTAAGAAAGAGAATATAAGAGAGTTTACCTTCGTACTCACTTGTACCTTGTAACTCTTTACTTCTGTGGCTTCTGGTTTCCTTTGGAGATGGCCAACTAGATGGCAGCCCCATCCTCGGGGCTGTGCTTCACCTTGGCCCTCTCCTCCCATAACAGCACTGCCAAGTGACCATTAATAACTTGGCTCCACAAATGATGAAACTGGTTACAACAGGTTGAGTGCTCTCAAGATCCACATGCAGCTCAACTTAGGCCAGGAAGGAGTAATTTAAATGAATTAAATGATTGCTCTAGATGACCTGCAGAAGAAAGGGCACAGGAGGGCCTGGCTGCAAGTCTGGAGATGCCAGGGAGAATGGCACCCCCAATCCTTGAGAAAGAGCAGATCGCCAACTCTTGAGAGATTGTGCTGTTGTTTGTTTTAACTCTCCTTTTTATTTTCTTGAAAATAAATACTACAAATATTACAAAAATGTGAGTTAAAAAGTGTACATCATTTTAGAAATATGGAGGAATAGGGAGGGAACTGCAGGGCCCTCATTTATCCCCAAAGCATCGAGTAGACAGGTAGAAACAGTCTAAATAAACTGTTCTGGGGCTCTGGAGCCCAGGAGAGTTTTGTTCAGTAGCCAGGGAAGTACAGGATGAAGAGACTGAGAAACTGTGGTTAGAGACTGTGAGCAATTCTATCTACTGCTCCTCTGTCCATTCCCCACCCTCAAGGAAAGCAATGACAAGCAGTTCGATATTTACCTGGGGGGCTGCTGTGGACTGGGATGGCCAGGGGAGTCCTTTGCTCCAAGTACACAGGGGGACACTGCCTAGTACTGATCAAGCTAGTGGTCAGCAAATTTAGACTGCTGGATCCCAGTGTTTTAGCCCTTCCTGGTCAGATGCCACTGCAGCATCATTTTGGCCATGTCAGAGGAGGAACTGGCAAAGGGTCCTTCATAGGGTTAAGGGGAATAAGTTGCCAAAGAGCACTGTCTGCTGGGCAGGCCAGAAAAGTGTACACTTATGAAGTGGAAGGAAATAAAAAGGGTTTTTGGAGCCTTTCCTGAACCTCTCTGCAGGACCCTTTGGATCTGCTCTGCTTCCCCTGTGTGGGTACCTGGCTCTGTTTTGGCTGTGAAATACTGGTGAACTGTCAACAAAAAGCCTTAATGCAAACCCAATCTACAACAAAATCCTAGACAAGAGAGAGAAACCAACTTTCAGAAACAACCCATCAAGAT